>NC_143587.1:70449421-70752451 GCF_048544385.1 Mastigoproctus giganteus | reverse complement strand
ACCTGTCATCCAACCAGCTCCAGAAACAGACCCCTGACCAACATCAACGCGCTGTAACCAATGCCATAGTCAACGCAGCTAATGAATTAATTAGGAGGAGGACCTCCCAGCCGGGAGCTGTCCCGTGGTGGTCGCAAGAGCTTGACCAGCTTAGAAGAGCAAAGAACGAGACGAGACGCGCCTTTCAAAGAGCCAGACGGACCTGGCCACCCCCTGAGAAGGATACTCTCAGGCAACAGTACAGGGAGGCCAGAAACACCTATACTGCGATGATCAGGCAGCGGAAAAAGCTGTCCTGGGAGCATCTGGTCTCTACTGTCGGCAACTCTGATCCCTGGAGCATTATCTACCGGATAACCACAAACAAGCTGCCTAGGGGGGGAGGTAACTCCTTCCACCGTAACACCACAAGGTGTCATGACCAACAACTGGCATGACACAGTTAATAACATACTAGACGCCACTTTCAAAACAATCGAAGGCAACAACACTCCTGAACAGCAACTGCTATGCCAGGCCAATGAAGTATACAAATCCCCCAGAACGGAGGAGCCTTTTACCGACCCATTACTACAAACTGCCATAAGCAAGATAAGAAATAGGAAAACTCCAGGGCTAGATATGCTTGAGCCAGAGCTGGTTAGGAAAGTGGCTGAACACACCCCAGACCTGCTCCTGGACCTTTACAACCACTGTCTCCATTCAGGCTGTTTCCCTCTCGACTGGAAAGTGGCAAACATCAAATTGATCCTAAAAAATCCATCCAAACCACAGCATAAACCAGACTCCTATCGACCAATTGCCCTACTGTCTGTGCTCAGCAAAGTACTGGAGCAGCTGCTCAGACAGAGGATTGAAGTGCACTGTACCACGGCTAGCTTAACAGCCAACAAACAATTTGGATTTAAGCCAGAAAATTCCACCGTCGACGCACTGGAATCCATCCTTAACATGGCGGAGAGCTGTCGACAAAAATACTTTCTCCTCATCTCTATTGACTTTGCGGGGGCGTTCGACGCCCTTTGGTGGCCGAGCGTCTTCGCAAGACTCAGGGCTGCCCAACTACCGACAAACCTCTATGATTGCATAAGAAGCTATTTGACCAACCGACGGGTCCTGGTACAGGCTCCCTATTGCAAGGTTGACCGACAAATACACCGGGGATGCCCGCAGGGCTCTGTCTTAGGACCGCTCCTTTGGAACTGTGTACTGGACGAGTTCCTCTCCCTCGACTTAGGGGGCGTACAGGCATTGGCATATGCAGGCGACCTGTCCCTAACCCTTACTGCAGATTCAAGAGCCCAACTAGAAACTCTCGCGAATGCAGCAGTAACCACACTGCGAGGATGGACGGAAAGGCATCGACTCACCATATCGGCCACCAAGACCAAATCCATCTTACTTAAGGGCTACCTAACCCCAACTAGACCGCCGAAAATAAGAATCAACAATAGAACAATTCAGCTAGCCACAGAACTAAAGTACCTGGGTGTTATCCTGGACCGTAATCTATCTTTCACCCCACACCTAAAATATATACAGGCTAAGATGAAAAAATATGCTGGCATGCTTGCGAGAGTCACACGTCGCGACTGGGGCCTAAAAAGGCGCACCCTTGCGATCCTTTATAAAGCAGCCATTATTCCAGCAATCACATACGCCTCCGGTGTCTGGTTCCACAAAGCCTCAACAGCGGTAAACCGCAGACGACTGGATATTATACATAGACCCATCCTATTGACCCTCACCCGAGCATGCAAGACAGTCTCTACCCACGCACTACAAGTGATCACGGGTGCTTTCCCTCTTGATCTTGAGGTGACTCGCACCGGCATGCTTCAGCAACTGAGACGCGGCAAAGCACAACCTTCCAGGACCACACCACGAACCCGACAAATAATTGTAAAGCTGAGAAGTACAGGCTGCAAACCTACTTAACAGCAATATGGCAACAACGCTGGACGATGTCTGACAAAGGAGACGTCACCCGAAGGTTCCTCTCAAACTTGCAACGAGTATACCCAAAATATCCCACATGGCTCTGCCCTGGTCTCCATGTCACCTACCTTCTCACTGGACATGGAGCCATCCGCTATTAGCTTAACCTCTTCGGACTAACAGATAACCCAGCATGTGCGTGTGGCTCCCTTGAAACCTGGGACCACCTGCTGCACGAGTGTGAGTTGTATGAAGATCTTCGGGGTCACTTCATCACACGAGTCCGCTTCAACCCTAAAAACCAAGAGCACCACCTACTAGAAGACGAGGCAATCTACAGTGCCCTCACTAACTTTGCACAGTGCTTATTTGCAAAACTACAGACTCTACCTATGCAACCGAACCCAGAACAACCAGAATAAAACAGCATACATACTGAAACTGAATATTGATCCATGGACGGGACATTGATCCCATGAGAGAACTGAACCAACGAATGACATAACCTGCATGGACCGCCACCAAAAATCCTGGCTGACTGTCCGGATTTCCTACTTGCCGATCTATGGACGGAGTCACCACCGACGAGGACAAACTCGCTGAACAACGGACGGGACTTGTATCCCATGAGTGAATACGTAACCAGAACTTACATAAATCATTACCAAACCTAGACCAAAACCTTGGATGGAAACACCCTCGCTGGGTTCGCGGATGGCACAACCCTGTTGCCTTGGCACCTGGCCTGTGGCCTCTTGCATCCATGCCCTATTGGCGATCTGGGCCAGTCCCCTTGACTGGCCTACTATTTTTCCCTCTCCTTGAGGAGGAGGGGAAGGAGATGGTTTTGCTGTCTCCTCTCCCTTCTTCCATCCCTTTTTCCCTCTGGTGGGGCATGGGCATGCCCCACTGTAAACTGGAGTTGCCTTCCCTTTCGGCTCCATATTTCTACCTATCTCCCTCCCCAGTCTTCAGCCTTCTCCCCACTCTATCTGACAGCAACGTGAACACGCCCCACACAATCTAAAGTGACCAATCTAAATTTCGCCAAACATTCTGGACTTCTCCCTAGCGCTTCCCGCGACGCGTATGCGATCATTTTTTTTTTTTCTTTTTAAGGTCCTAGCCACTGAAATCTCAGGAAATTAGGTGGCAGGACCTGCCAGAGTGAACTATATACTAGTGGGTACCTGGTCTGCTCCACGGGGCGAAAGTGGGGCAACGTCGGGCCTCAGTAGGGGTCTGGCGGCTAAACGACCAGAAGAACAACGGTACACAACACTACACTACAATATCCATACACTTTTAAATCTCTGCCATTTCCAGTCAACTGGTTCACCCACAATGTAAACTACGTGGAGATGGGGGAAATCCCTGGTGCCGTTTGACCCTAAACACACTTTACACTTTACACTTTACTCTGAGCGTAATACAACATGGTGGGTAATTGTGCAGTCGGATATAAAGTTCTTTGAGCAAAGCAGACAGGCTGCCAGGAAAGCTCATGGGGTTTTGTCTATGATATACAGGCATTTTGCAAGCAGAGATAAGCAGGTGATTACCCGTTGTATAAGGCAATGGTCAGGCCACATCTTGAGTACTGCATACAGGTCTGGAGGCCTCAATTTAAGAAGGATGTAAGCTGCTGGAACGAGTAGAGAGAAGGGTAACAAAGGGGCGCACTTACCAAGAAAGGATTCATTTATGCAAATTTCAGCGTCTGGAGACTAGGCACTTGCGAGATGGTCGATTCGGGTGTTTCAGGCTTTGAATGGATTGAGCAAGCTCAATGCTAATGGGATTCTTCCTCTTGCTCAGATTCTTCACTTTAGGGGGCATAAATTCAAATTGAGGAAAGACAGTTGTAGAATAGATGTGCGGAAATTTGCCTTTAGCCAGTGGGTGGTTGATTACTGGAACAAACTTCTACCTGTTGCTGTATTAGTATTAGTAATGGCCGCATGGTGCAAGAAAGCCTATGGCTTATGCAGCATAAGCCATAGGCAAAAAAAAAAAAAAACCGAATAAAACAATGATAAAAAAAAATAATAAATAAATAAATGATAATTATTAATAAAATAAAAAGGAAATTAAACCTATCATCCTATGCGCTTCCCTGACTCGAAGGTAGTATCCAGATGACCTTTGAATTTCCCCAAACTGTCAGCCTCTACCACCCATGTAGGCAACTTATTCCAGTAATTTATAACTCGCTGGCTAAAATAAAACTTCCTGCAGTCCAATCTAAACATTTTCACCCGTAACTTGAATTTATGTCTCCTATTATAAATGATGCTAGTTCTAGCATCCACCAAGTGAATAAGTTATTTTGGGATTACTGTTTCCCAGGTGTAATACCTTACACTCTGTTGGATTAAAGCATAGCTGCCATTTTTCTGACCATTCTTGAAGTCTATCTAGGTCTCTCTGAAGAAACTCAGCTTGACAGTGATCATTAACTACTCTACCAATTTTAACATCATCTGCAAATTTAGACATCACGCCCTCTATCCCTTCATCGATGTCGTTTTTGAAAATTAAAAACAACAGTTGTGGAAGTTGACAGCTTAAATAAATTGAAGGAAGAACTAAACAAACTATTGGAAGTGTTGAATAGATGAGATGGGAGGTGTCGGTTTTTTTTTTTTTTTTTGCTGATGCTGTATTAGCCTGCTTTCTTGCATCATTTGCCACTACTAATGAAAAGGTAATGCTAATGTCTGTAAATTGAGTGAGTTAGGTGGTCGATTTTCTGTTTTCTGGACGAAAAACCCAAATTTCCAGGAGAAAAACCATGCTACGCTCATCTGAGACCCACTACCTCAGCCACATTGTGAAAAAGATCCATATAAATTCTTCAAGTCATAGTCGGGATTCGAACTGAGGTCTTTTCTACGCGGGGTTAGGAGAACGGCGATTCTGCCAACTGTGTTATCCACGAGGGCCGAAAAGAGGCGAAACAAAATCCTACTAGATGACGCTATACTGTCATCGTGCAGCATTTTGGTGGAGAGCAAACTGCCATATTAGGACTACCCAAGAATTACCTCATTTACCCCTGTATACATTGTCTCTCACACAATTTAGAGACAATGTTTACCCCTGTATACATTGTCTCTAAATTGTGTGTTTTCTAGTCGATTTGCCTGCTTTACTGAAACCTGAGTTTTCGAAGGGTCGGGATCTTGCTATCATCGTCTGAGACCGACTAACAGAACTAGGGAAGTGAAAAAAGCCCATAAGAGTTCCTTATGTCGCTAATGGGATTCTAACCCTTTTTCACCCATGTTGGGGATGGCGGTAATTATAACCACTGTGCTCTCCCTGTTATTAAGTTAAAATGCAATGAACCCAATAGTCACATCGATATTGGAGCAGGATAATACCAGCACAAATACCACAAACATTGCTAGTCAGCTCTTAAAGATGTGGATCTTCTCCCATGGCGTGCCAGGTCACCGAATCTGTCCCAAGTCAAACGTGTCTGGGAAATTATAGGAAACACCTAACTTCAGATTCGATACCTGCTTAATCAGCGTTTGTATTCAAACATGGGGATATTACAGTGAATCCTCGCTTATCCGGTTACAGTTAATCCGGATGTCGAATAAACCGCATTGAAATATGAAAAATTCTCTTCACAGTTCAATACTTTGAAAGACACACGGGACTATCAGCCCTGTGGACCCGGGCTCGAATCCCGCTTTGGCAGAAACGAACGCGGCCCTATTACATGGGAGACCGATATAATAATTAAAAAATCGCGAAAGTTGCTTCATTGGACTTACCTTCCCCAAGGTAGGAGTGACGGTGGTACACATGGTGGCGCCATCTGGTGTCTCTCGCGAAAACTAAAAAATTCCACTGGACATCAGCGAAAGCTAAATAAGTCCACCTCCATAGATGGATGATGTCGCAGAGAAATATTAATCATACTGCATCGAGTGTGGCACAGGATAAAGTCATTCGCGTTCAGGCCTTAGGCAGAGGGTTCGGCTCAAAACGTTGGAGACAGTCTCCCGAGCAAGACAGTGGATCAAATGGCGCTGTCCCCCGCATGGCTACCATAAGAGAAGGGCAAGACCATCCAGCACCACCAACTGGAAGTACTTCCTGCACAACTGCGCTAGTGACCACCCATGAAGGAAGAAGACGCCAACACATGAAGTGCAGCTTCAGGAGTGTCAAAAACAAACTAGGTGGCCTATTGATTTGCTTTGCTGCGCAGAGTACGAATTCGTCATTCTGATTGAAACCTGGCTCAGAGATGAAATGGAAATTGCTGCCTTCACATCAAATCTTGGCTATCACACGCTGGCTGCTAATAGAATTGGGAAACGAGGTAGCGGCGTAGCAATCTGTCAAAGGAGTTCACTCCCCCTGATTAAGGCATCCACTTATCCAGGAAGTGACATAGAAGCTGCTCTTGGAATCTACCGAATTGCTGGTTTGTCGATCTCTGTGTGTGTGCCGTTTATTTCTCTCCACCGGTTTCTGAAGATTCTGTCCTTAATCTTTCAGCATGGCAGTCATCCACAATCAATCATCATCAAAAGCTCTTCTTCCTCGAAGGCTTTAACCTTCCACTGCCAGCCACAAAGTCAGCTCCTAGATACACTGTCATTGAACATGTCGAAAATTGGCATTGGTCTTATTCATGTTCCTCCCTCACAGGGCGATGCCACCCTGCAACGCATCTTCTCAAACTGTTTAGTAAAGGAAACCCTGACCGTAACTGAGAACTTCCTCCCGTCCGACACGATCCTTTCGCTGCTATGATATCATTGTAGGCACCTAAGGATGAACGTACGAAAGTACATACTTAAACACTGTCAGGAGAGTATACAATCCAAAATACATCAACATTGGAAAAGTTACTACCCTTTTCCAACTTTACCCATGGAACATACTGACTGAGCTTAACATAAATGAGGCTGCCTACTTGCTTTCGAGATGGATGGAATTCATTGCAAGGTCTGCAATGTCCAAAACTTGCATCCTTAGTCCCCACTCAAAGCCATGGTGGAATGACCTCCTGACTAAGGCCTTTAGGGAAAAAACAGGCAGCTCATGCCTCCTACAAGAAGTCGCCTTCACGAGAGTCATACGCCAAATTTTCCAAAGAAAGGATGGATTTCCAGAAGAGTAAACAATTTGCTATTGATAATTTCATGAACAGCCGGCTATCCAGGGGAAAACGTGTGTGGTCCACAAGTCATACTTCCATCCCTCTATCTTTAGATGTCCAGGAATGGTGTGAGCATGTGCTGCGTTTTAAGCGAGATCAACGTGTGTCCGAAGCATATCCTTCGAACCAAGCGTTTAATGTTTTTTCACCTTCTAGTAATACAGAAATTTCCGAAGAACAGCTAATAAAAATAATAAATTCACTACCTGACAAGTCCACCATAGGAATTGACGAAATACCTCTTTTTAGTCTAAAAATTGCTTCTTATTTCATCAGCAAAGAGCTCACTCAACTATACAACAAAGTTCTCACATTTTCACAGGTGCCTTCAAGCTGGTTATCATACAGAGTCGTGGCAATTCCGAAGAAGCCTCGTGCGAAAAGACCGGCTGACTTCAGGCCAATATCAATTGCCTCTCTCTTCCTGAAATGCCTCGAGAAGTGCATCTATAATGATGTAACACTCGCAGTCTTTGCATATAGGCCCGAACAGACCCATTATGTCATGCCTAATAGATTTACTGTAACCTGCCTGCAGTCCTTATCACAGAAAATACTTCACGCCTGGAATGACTACGAAGATCTTCAAACTATTTTTCTGGACATGAAATCTGCTTTCGACTCAGTCCAAATAACACCCCTTCTTGCCTTACTTGAAAGATTCTACGAGATATCCGGAAATATGCTCGAGATCCTCAATAATCTGCTATGTAGGAGAATGCTTCACTTCACAGGCAATGGCACTACAGTCTCTAAAAGCGTCGAAGTAGGGATAACACAAGGTAGTTCTCTTTCAGCCTTGCTATTTACAGCAATATTCGTTCCACTAATGGATCAAATTCCAGCGTTCCTATCGTACGCTGATGATATTGTATGCTACTTGCCATTGGCGCCTCCGTATCCAGGTGGGAAGGAGCAGCAGTGCGTAGCACACGCTTCTTGATTAGACCGGGGTTCGAGCCCGTCATCACCAAATACGGAGGATGCGGAAAGGTCAGGGAATGACCACCGCATATCCCGGAGCAATTTGGCCTTAGTTGCTAATGCTCCTAAAAACCAAAATAACAACAACAGCTACTTGCCATGCAAACCCTGTAGGCGCCTCTGTAGCCAGGTGGAGAGGAGCAGCTTTGCGTAGCACACGCTTCTTGATTAGACCGGGGTTCGAGCCCGTGACCACCAAATATGGAGGATGCGGAAAGGTCAGGGAATGACCACCACATATCTCCGGAATAATATGGCCTCAGTTGCTCATGCGCCTAAAAACCAAATAAATAAATCACAAACAGCAAACGCCGTGTTGGTTACACAAGAAAGACAAACCTCCTCTGAATCTGTAAACAGCTACGTTAATACATTCTGTAAGTATGTCAAATTTTTTGGCCTGTCAGTTAATCCAGAGAAGTCAAACTATCTCATCTTTACGCCAAGTCGGATGACTTCTGCTGATACTGCATCTTCTCTACGTCCGGAATTTGCAGATGTTCTGACTCCCACAGACAGTGTCAAATTCCTAGGAGTAATCCTTGATGCCAACCTCACCTATAAAAAACAAATACAAGCTCAGTATTCCAAAGCCCTCAGAGCCTTCTAGGGAATGAAAATAGATCGGTGCAAAACGCACAATAAGCAAATAATCAGGAAATACCTTTCAAATTACTTCTGTAGTGGGTTCTCCTATGCCATGGACGTTTGGTCGGCGGCACCACCCACCAGCCTCAGGAAACTATGGGGCCTCGAATTCTGGGTGCTGACATGTGTTTATGTAAGGGGCAGCTCCTAGAACGTCAGATCAACTCCGCGTCGTATCTCTGTGAAGAATAGTATCACTACAAATGGGCCAGATGTGTGTGACGGAGGTTTGTATGTATTCTGTGTGTGTTCTGTTGTTATGTTCTGGCCACTTGGCTACCCAGAAGCGTCAGTCACCTGGACATTTGATTCTGGGTACTCGTCCACACCACGGGAAGGTGGGCCAGTTCCAGTAGATGGGACACCTATGGTCTCAGAGTATGAGACAAAAAAAATCCTTCTCTGGGGCCCACTCCAGAGGGAAAAAAAAAGAAAAAGAAACCCAAAAGGACAATTATGTAAGTGCCGATGTCATTTCGTGTTCTGCTCAACTTGTAATCCTTTTTTCGTTGTAATTTCTACTTCATTTTTACAGTTTTATTATTATTTTTGTTTTTTATTTATTAATTATTATTTAGGTTTTTTTCCTATTAAAAAAACACTTGTATAAACAACGAATTGTAAGATTCCTCTGGCTTTCTGTGTAAGGAATCACTATTGTATACAATTTATGTTAATAAAGAATTTTATTATTATTATTGCTCTTATGTTATTTCTCCCTGATTGGGGGTTCCACCTCGTGACGGCTATTTATACCAAGTACACAGGGTGGTTGTTGTTATGTCTGGTGTTACTGTTAGTCGTGGAACTCTCTGACTATCCTACAGGTGCCCAGGATTGCGACTTTCTGGAGTTCTTTGTAGGTGTTCGCTGGGAGACCTATTGCTGCGAGACTGGACATGTGGACATGTGTTTTTGTAATGGGCGGCACCTAGAACGTCAGTTCATCTCCGCCTCGTATCTCTGTGAAGAACAGTACCACTGTAGAAGGGCCAGAAATAAGTAGTGTATGTTTGTGTGTATTATGTGTGTGTTCTGTTGTTGTGTCTGACCGCTTGGCTACCCAGAATCATCAGTCACCTGGACAGATGATTCTGGGTACTCGTCCACACCACGGGAAGGTGGGCCAGTCTCAATGGAGCTCGCACTGTCTCAATTCGAGACTCTGACCCACCTGATGTTGGCAAAAGATGGGCCAAATTCCTCTGGGGGCCCACTCCAGAGGAGAAAAAAAAAAAAAAAAAAAAAAGGATTTCCCGTGGTGTTAAAAAAAAAAAAAATAAATAAAAAATAAATAAATAAAATAAAATAAATAATAAACAAATAAATAAAAAGTAAATGAATAAATAAATAAATAGAAAATAAATGAATAAACTAATAAAAAAAATAATAAATAAATAAATAAATAAAAAATAAATAAAAATAAATATAAAAAAAAAAAAAAAAAATTTGGGAATGTTGCTCCCTATTGAGTAGCTTCACCAGACAAAGAAGTAGAATTATTCGTATAACAAATTCTTCTTCTTGTGAAAACATCGGATGCAAACTGCTGAAGAGCAACATAAGAATTCTTGTCTCCCACCAGCAAAGTTTCATGCCCATGAGAGAGTGTAGAAACTGACGAACGAAGAACATCTCTAAAGTCATTATACAGCGGACATTCAAATAAAATGTGGCTCCAATTTTCATTTTCCCCGCATTGACAAGCTTCCGTCCTAGAAAGACCAAAACGACATAGTTTTTCGTTAAGAGATCCATGTCCCGTTAAGAGGAAGGATGTATATAAATCCAAAGAGAACCAGACAGGTTTCTGCTTTACACAAAAGGTCACCTCAGGGAAAAAAGTCCTAGTAACAGATCCGACAGATGACGTATCCCAGCGTGTCTGCCATAGATTTATCATTTCATTCCACAAACGATTACGTTCTTGCATAATATCTGAATTAATGTTCAGAACCAAACCCATAAATTCAGTTGATAGTTGGTTTTTTAACCTATAACAAAGACCTCTGTAAGCAACGTGAAGGTCCAATGGCAATACACCTGCAAGAACCTGCAGTGCAGAAGTTGAAACAGTACGACAAGCTCTTAACATACATAATAATATTGTGCGTTGCATAGTAGCCAACTTCAATCGAAATTTAACAGTTCTAAGCCTGTGAAACCATACACCTGCCGCATAAGTAGCCATAGGAAGGAATACGGCATTATAATAAATTCTCATGGTACGTCTAGAAAGTCCCCAGTCTGAACGAGAAATTTTTACAATAGCACCAGTGAATCTTCTGATCTTTGTTGTTACATTATTTAAATGAGAGACAAAATTAAGCTTTGAGTCGATTGTAATCCCAAGTAATTTAGTTTCAGAGACAAGTGGAATCCTGTTATTATTAATCTTCACTAAAGGGGGTCGTTGAGGGTTTAAATGTGATCCAAAGATCATCATTTTAGTCTTAGACAAACTTATTGTCAATTTATTATCCACTGTCCATTGAAATAAATTTTGTAAGACATCATTGGCATTACTTTCGATAGCAGATCTAGATGAACCATGAATTAAGATAGTGAGATCGTCGGCATAAGCGATGATTTTAGTGCTACTGAAACAACGGGAAATCCAATCCTGTAATACCATATTCCATATAAGAGGCCCTAAGATAGATCCCTGGGGACATCCTCGTGAGACTTCTCTAGACACCTCCTGAAATTTAGATTTCACTAAAATGTGACGATTACTGAAATAGCTTGCGAACAGATGGTACAGTTGCTGAGAGCATCCAGCTGATCGTAACCGTTCGAGAGCACTCTGCCACCATAGAGAATCAAATGCGCCCTCGAAATCAACAAAGGTAGCTAACGTGTACTTTGATGTTGAATTCTCAATGCTGCGAGCAAATTCAACAAGTGCATCTTCACAAGACTTCCCTACACAGAACCCGTGTTGATTAGAGGACACCATATTTTTCGACTGAAGAAGATCAGTAACACGCAGAGTCATTAGACGCTCTAGCAACTTCCCAAGATTTGGCAAAAGTGCAATAGGCCTATAAGATCTAGGATTTAATGCTGGTTTATCTGGTTTTTTTAATCAGTTTTAAAAGCGCAATTTTCCACATATCAGGAAAGAGACCTTCTTGAAGACATTTATTAAAAAGTAAAAGCAGTACTTGTGGACGCAATTTGAAAAATCGCAAAATAAATGTATTTTCAACCAGATCTATCCCTGGACATTTCTTAATAGTAATCTTTTTAGCAACAGAGGTTAACTCATCAATGGTAAATTCTTCTGTCTGAATATTGGTGGTATAAAGCGAATTTGCAACTCGAATATTTGAATGTACAACAGAATCAGTAGTTAGATCATCCACCGGGAATAGTCTGTCAAGAATAACATTAACTGTATTTATCCAATCAGTAGTCTCCAGGAAATCTTCTTTCACAGTGCCGTATACGTCTAAAGAGTGAATCTTATTACGAGCTATCTTATAAATAAGACCCCAAGGATTATCATTACCAGCACTGTGAACAAACTCCTTCCATGTTTCCCGTTTACGTGTGGCTATAGCCTTTACATAACGTTGTTTGAGTAAAATGTATTGAGAGTAAAAATAAGCTACTTCATCAGAATGCCAATCCCTACGTCGACGCTGATATTTTCGACGGGCTTGATGTACCTTTTTCCTTAAAGAAGACAATTCTGAGGTCCACCAGGAACAGGTCTTTAAACTAATCTTTTTCTTGCTGGCCGATTTGTAAGAGGCCTTAAGTAATGACTGGCGTAATAAGGCAGCAATTCCAGCAGCCGTAAAAGAGTGAAGAGACGAAAAGTCTTGTTCAGGGAAATCTGCAGAAATGGATGAGTCAAATAATTCCCAGTTTATATGATTTATAGAAAATCTGACTAAAGCTGGCTGTAGTAAAAATTGATCTCCAGGTTTAGAAAAATCAGTAACAACAAAAAATAGAACCCGATGATCACTTGTTGTCCAATCAGTAATCACCATCCAATCACGAACAATTGCTTTAAAATTAAAATTAGTTAATGTCACATCAATATTTGATTCTCCAACAGAGCTGGAAAAGGTTGTTACTTCTTGAGGTAGGTTTATTACATTTAAGCTGTTATTAATAATAAATTCCTCCAACATATGACCACGACGATCACTTCCATTACTGAACCAGAGTGGAGATTTAGCATTTACGTCAGAAGTTATTAAGACATTCTGTGGACCCAAGAAATTTAAAGTTGTTTCTAGATAATTCAGGGATAAATTAAAATCTTCTGAGGGAGGGCAATATAGAGAAATTAAATAAAAATTCAAATTCAAATATGTAACCAAAATACAAGTAGCCGTTCTATTGCATAAACCATTGATTATAGTGATATCAAGCTGACTATTTAACACCACAATACATGTTTTAAGTTCCTCAGAGACCGGTTGAATTATACGGGCAGTGAGTGGAAATCCCGTTACCTTTGGAGTATATGCAGGTTGCACTTTAACAGTATAAGGCTCTTGAATTGCAATAATATCAATAGCATTTTGCTCAGCAGACACTCGAATTTCGTCCGATACTGCTCTAGAACGCTGACCGTTAATTTGCATAATCCTAATACCAGCAAGCAAAGACACAGGAGAATCAGCAAGAACATTATCTCCAATAACAGCTCCATCTCCGGGAATAAAACTTCTATTGGTATTATTATAACTATTATTCATTGGCAGTCCTTAATCGTGCCGTCTGTAATGCCCGTAAGTACTCGGGACACGTGCCGTCCCTAACCGAGTGCTGATATTCCTTCCTACGTCTCTTACAGTTGATACAACTAGGTGGCTCTTCCTTAAATGGACACTCATTAAATACGTGCCCACTTCGAGCACAATGTCCACAAGACGGGGACTCATGCGAACAATATTGGGTAGTATGTCCATACCCAAGACACAGAAAACATTTAGTGACTATCGTATAAGGACGGTGCTTATGAGAACTCCAAGTCAAAAACAACCTGTCCAGGGAGGACACATATTTATAAATTTTAGGTGAGAAGCTAACAACCCAATGAACTAGCGATGACGACCTGGCCTGAGTAGTAAAACGAAAAACTGTTTGTTGCTTCACTTCTTCTAATGTGAAACCGTAATCTATCAAGTTCTTGTTATAAAGATTATCCACAATATCGTCCTTTGAAAGATCCCGTGGGACGTCATAAATTATGACTGATGGATTACCTTTACGAGGAACGCCAGTGATCACTCCAGCTTCGGAAAACGCCGCCGTTGAAGTTAAGCAGTCCAAATCTGATTTCGTAGCTGTTTCCACAACCACTCCTCGATTGCGAACAAGTCGCAAAGATTTCACTTTTACATTCTTCAAATCATTTTTAAGAGTTGTTGTAACTACATTTTTCACATCAGAACTTGTTTTCAGGTCACTGTTATCTGAAGCTCTAATTATTAGAACATTATTAGAATTATTAGATGATTTAATAAGATCACTAGAAGAAACACCCTTCTCAATAGTAGCCTTCACAGTATCAGCATAGGTACGCACAGGCTCTTGTGTATGTAACCTATCCGTTAGGAACTCATCTGTATCTACACCTGACTTTGGTTCATCCTGTTGAATGTGTTTGCCGGAGACCACAGATAAAGTTTGTAACACTGTTTGTAGCAATTGGGCTCTTTTATCAATTTCCTCATTAATGGCTTTTAATCTCTCATTTTCTATCAATAGTGCAGTTGTTACAGTCTCCAAATTACACCATTTATCCATAATGATATCCCCATTTTTTTTAGTCACCTTATTAGCCTCTCCGAAAAGAAAACTTGTGATATCTTTTCGCATTTTAGAAATAACCGAATATACAGAGGACGCATCTTGAATATTATCACACTCCTCAGTTATTCTACTCGCATAATTTTCACATTCATCAGTCATTGTACTTGAATCTGTATTCAAAATAGGGGTGGGAATAGACCCAATCCCCTCCACTTCAAATAACTCACCACCTGTGCTCTGCTCTCGTATTAACTGAGCCGCGGGTCTTAACTGCTCGTGACCAATACTTTTGGAATATACAAACTCACCTAACCTTCGTATATCGCCATGGGATTGAGGAATTTTAGGTGGGAGTAGGGGTGAAGTATCCTCTCCCTCCCCGCTGGATCTGTCTAAAGATCGTTTACCATTAGGATTTCTATCTTCCATAATTCTTTGATATCAAAAACTCACGAATAGATTAATATTAGTAGTATTAAATAAGCAACTTCCAACTATATTAGTAAAAACAACTACAGTATTTCAATAATTCTAACTTCTAAATCCTGTGTTCTTGAACAATTCCTTTTAGGTTCAACGCAAAAAAGGAAAACTGATTTACGTTTCCCGCCAAAACTAGATCCGCCAACGACGATCTTTACCACATGGCAGCCATATTGGCTCTGCCGATGTGGTAAACCACACTCACTTAATCAGATAGCTGTCTTTGTATCACAAAGCTAAGTAATATTTCACCTTGAAACTGTTAATAACACCTAAAGAAATACTTCCACAGTCAGATATATATATATAATCTTTATTGTATACAAACGTGGTATATACAATAGACCCTTCACAGCAGCAATGCCAGGGGTTTTACATTGGCTGGTGGACAATAGCCTTGGGGAGACGGGGCCCACATCGAAGTTCGGGCTTATCCCCCAGAGCCAACAATAAAATAGAATCAGTGGCAGAGTATTTACAAGATATATGCTTTTGATAGTATTTACAATGAAATAATAAGGATATTCATATTTATATTATGTTATATTAATATTTATATTCATAAAGATATTCTTCACTTTATTTACAACACATTCATAAAGACATTGTGCTTTGAATGTTATTTACAATATATTGGGCATTATTATGCTGCCCTTATCAATGTGCACTTTGCCTGGTCAAGGTCAGGCTCTTAAGGATTTGTTTTCTGTACCTCCGATCCTTCACAAACCTACAGAGGTCGCCGTCAATTAAAAGGATTGTGGGGAGCATCTCCCTGGGGAGAAAGCGGTCACTGAGCACTAGTCTGTTATAGTGAGCTGTGAACGTGGGAGCTGACCTCAGTCCGGGTAGAGGGATCCTCCAGCCACACAGTTCCCAGATGCTTGGCTCCGAGACCATTCCGGTTGTCATCTTGACAGTGAGAACAAGGCGTTTTTCAAATATGAGATCTGGAAGTCGGGCAAAATGAAGTGAAGTCGCCATCGCAGTTGTCCTTTGCTGGGGTGGACGACGATGTTTTTGCGTGATCCAACGAAGGAGCCAGTATTCGGCGGAGTACACGCGCTTGATGTTGGTAGGGGCCGCGGACCCCCAAATTTCCGAGGCATACAGTACGACGGAGTATACTGATGTGTATACGTACCGACGAGTCACATCCAGATCCCTGACGTGGAGCAGTTGTTGTTTTGTGGTCCAGCGCATTTGACAGAATTTTGCTACGAGCTTGTCAATGTGGGGGTTGAAGCTCAGTTTATAGTCGAAGACGACTCCCAAGTCTGTATGCATCTTGACCACTGGGAAGGGAATGCCGTCTAGAGAAGTTTGGGTTTCAGTGGGTTGGCGCTTCAGAGAAAAGACAATTTGGGCTGATTTGGCAGGGTTAATGAGGAGGCCAAATTGATGGAGATAGGATCCTAAGTCGTGTAATTTTTCACAGATCTTTTTATTGATGTTTGAGAGATGTTCGCCGGGGTTAATCTGAGTATATATTTTAATATCATCAGCATAGCAGAGTATGTCTTCTCTCTGTTGCACAAACGGAATAATAACTGCGGTGAATAATGCTCCGGAGAGAACTCCGCCTTGGGGAACTCCCGCAGTGATCTTTCTCCAGATTATGCGTTGATCCGCTTTAAGAAGAATGGTTCTGTCAGAGAGCAGGGCTGTGATAAACCACAACATGTCACCTTTTATGTAGAAGTAGTTTTCTAGGAGATGAACAAGTGAGGGGATACTGATGGAGTCGAAGGCAGCTTCCAGGTCGATGTAGGTGACAGAAAGCTCTGCTTTAGCTTCTAGTGCACTGAGAATGGTGTTGGTTATCGATGTTAAATTGGTGACTGTGGATCTACCTGGAATGCCATAGTGAATCTGTGGTGGTTTGTGAGGCATGATTTGATTGGTGATGGTGGAAAGTAATGTCTTCTCCATTAGCTTCAAGAGGCTGGAAGAATGAGAGATTGGCCTGAACTGTTTAATGAGGGTTGCAGATTGGCATTTAGGGTGTGGCCTCACAGTATATCTGTTCCAGAGAGGGGGAAAGTATTGCTGCGTTAAGATACGGTTAAAAATTGATAGTAGAGGATCGATTATAAACGAGCTAAGACATTTAATCATGAATTGTGGCACAAGATCGGGGCCTGCAGTTGCAGTGGGTGGCAATCCATTTATGGCAGTTATAAGCTGCTTCCTGGTGATGCGAACGGTGGCGAGCATATCAGTAGGGACGTCGTTGATGGGTAAGTTGCCTAAGTGCTTCGGGGCCACAGTGTTTGAGAACCGTGCAATGTGGTCCATCCACAGTTCAAGGTCCAGTGCTTTAGGGATTCCTGTATGCTGAGAGTCATAAAATGATTTGCCTTTTCGTAGGGTTGAATTTAAATGCTTTTTAATTGCAAATATTTTCTGACGGTTGAAAACTGCCCGGGCTCTGGAGAAGGCAATACGATCTTGTATAGCGCCTGATTCTTTCCATCTCTGATGCAGATATTGTTTTTGTTGAAAGCTGTTGTTCAGTGCTGGTGTCCACCAAGCTCTCGAACTTGGAGTGATGCAGACAGTCTTTGTAGCACCATAACTTGCAATGGTTCGAATCCATCTGGTCATGAGGTCCACAGCTAGCTCGAGATCACAATTATTGAGAGCCTCCCAAGGTATCGAGGATGCAGCTTCGAGACATCGCGATGGATCAATGAATTTGGGTGCTGTGATGTCTTTTTTCTTTTTTGGGCCTTGGATATCAAAGTTAGGTGCGGCTACGTGCAGGAGTATGGCAATGGGTTCGTGATCGGATTGAAATAGGTTTTGAGGACTGTCTTCGAGGTCGCATGGTGTTGAAGAGAACATCAGATCCAAGAGATTAGATCCTCTCGTGGGGTGGCAATTAAGTAGGCCGATACCCAATGAATCCATACTGCTAATGAGTTTCCTTCTAAGATGTGTGAGAGTAGGTGGAAGATTGAAATCTCCACAAATAATGTGCTTAGCAGAGGCATGGAGGTGATTTACCAGCCAATGGATCACGTCTTCAATGATGTCACTGTTTGGGCCTGGTGGAATGTATACTGTTGCTATGTCTATCAGGTTGGCATTGAGCTTGAGGGATACCATAGCAGCTTCAAATGCAAGGGATTGGGTTACTACAGAATGTGCCAATGAGAAGATAGTGGTATTATAGAATATTGCAACTCCCCCCCCTCTACGATCCTCTCTGGAGGAACTGAGCATCTGGTACCCAGCCTGAGGAGCACAGGCAAGGGAGTCCCGCCCGTTCCCAAGCCACGTTTCGGCAATGCAGAGAATATCAAAGGTTTTTAGAGAGGAGAAGCTGTTCGACAGTGTCTAGCTTGTTACAAATACTCCTTGCATTTTGATAGGCAATTCGAATGGTGGTAGCTCTAGTAACTGGAGTTCGTACAGGTGGCAGGACTCTTTTTAAGGTTCGCACTGGTCTACTGTGCATTGCGATGTGTACAGGGATGTTCTTTACAGGTCTGAAGCTCTGGGGATTATCATTATAATCTGCTGAGAGTTGGATTGAATGATATGTGGACAGTTTGTTTCCTATGGTAAGTTTGTTCTCAGTGAGGTTATTTGATTTCTCATGCGTTTTGTTGGCTTGGGAGCTTGGTAGCTTTAATTGCTATTGCGTTTGGTGTTGATGTCCGTGGTTTATTGCGGTTCTTGGCTTCTGATCTAGGAAGGGTTTGATGAGGGTTCCAGGGGGCCAAAGCCTTGGATCCAGTACGAAGCTCATCTTCTCTGGGTGGCAGGTAAGGATGAACGAGGCGTAGGTTGGATACCTGGTTCTTCTCTGTCTTACATCAATATTCATCCCATGTACTTCTGTAAACATGGCCTTAATGCTGTCTGGTTTAGTAGTTGGTTCCAGTCGAGATATAAAGATTCGACCACGAGTCTGAACTGCTGTGATATTGTACGAATTAGCACGAGTACCATTCGAGGAAACTTGTTCTGTGGCATCTCTATTACTGTGTTGTCTTCCATGTTCCATATTCTGATATGTTGAATATGTCATCCGGGTTTCTTTTGAGTGAACATGTTGATTGGTGAGAGATGCCAGGGAAGAGAGGCTGCCTATGAGCCCTGCTGGTGGGATCTTTTGGTTATTCTCAGCATCTTTTTTGCCGGTGATTACTTCTGCAAATGTGGGTCTCGTTGCACCCTTTCCAGTATGGATTTTCTCCTTTAACCTTTTAGATTTAGTAGTATTTTGGGTCGGTATTGTGGAGAGGGTCACCTGAGAGTTCTTTGAGTGGCTACCCCCAGTATTGTTAGATGCAGGTTTGGGTGAGTTACAGTCATTCAGCCCTGCATCTCTGCTATTAAGCTGATCCTTATTTCCTTGTGTTACGGCTGCCAATGGGCTAAGGGTGACAGGCATGTGAGGCATTGCAGTATACATAAATTGGGGAGTATAATTCCTTTTAGCGTTGGAATCATGTATCAATTCTACTTCTTGTGGCTTGTTTTCCGAGGTTCCCTGAGCCACGTTGTTGGATATACTATTTTCATTGGGCATAAATAAGGTTGCTAGTTGACGCACTTGATTGTTTAGGAGACCTATTTCTTGTTTCATGTCATTGTTCTGTACACGAAGCTGCCGGTTCTCTTCAGATAAATTCTGCAGACTGTCAGAGATTGATGTGAGTTTCCACATTATGTTTTCCATAAATTCTGCAGTTTGCATGTGGAACAATTTCATGTGTTCTGTACAGATGCCATCAATGTTTTTCAGGAACCTGTTTTGCTCATCATTAAGGAGGGTACTTTCCCCTTGGCTTTCTTTCCTGCATTCCACAGGATTTTCATATGTCGCGATGATTGGTTGTTGACTGCAAACCTCTGAGTCCATTTCACACTCCGGGTTAACCGCTACTGAGTCAGTTTGACTTGCAGCGTGAGTCTGACTAAAGTTTGATGTTTGGACGTTTGTTTGGTTATTTTCGACCTCCGTGTCATTCTGGATATCCACATATTCCGTTGCCTTTGTCATTTGTTCTTTACTTTCTTTGCAGAATGGGCAAATATACTTTTGACGTCGCTGCTTGTTGAACCGCTTTATATCGCATTTGGTACAGGCCGCGCAGTAAACTTGCCGACATGACGTACATTGGATTACTGCTTCCTGACGATCTACTTTACAACGGAAGCACGTGGGAGGGCTTGTCAAAATTTCTGATTCTGCCATACTTTGCCTTTAGGTTGAAATTTGTCGGACTAATTAGTTTTCTGCGAGGAATTAAAACTGCTTGTATTTTAGGCGTTCTCTTGACGATGGTTTGCCTGTGGGGGTCGGAATAAGACGGGATATACAGTGCCTTTATGTTCACTTCTGAGGATTAGTGTTGATACAGCCACTGTATTTCTGCTGAGAGGGGAGGTTTTAAAGCTGAAAGAATAGGAGAGTTTAACATACCCTGGGGGTTCAGCAGCGCAGGGCTTTGTGACTTCTCAAGGTTGACCACGATGTCGTCATACGCCTTTAGGGCACTAGTGTTTGCTGGCTGTATACGGGTTAGAGCTAATATAATGGAAGCAATAACATAATAAAGTATAAAACATGAAGTACCTGTTTGTTTGATGATGGAGATGATGGCTCATCCGTGTTGGGCGGAAGAAAGCTTATACAGCATATACTTATTCACCCTCGTGCCTGACCACTCCGTTTAGTCGATGTCCCAAAATTTGCTGTTGGTCTCGTCGGCGATCGCCGTCCAGTCACCTGATCACAATAAACCAAAGATACGATCGACAATGCAGGAGCTAGCAGCAAAACAACCACATGCTCACAATACTCTCGACTCCTCTATTGCTGCGAGACTGTTATGTAGGGTCTTTGGCACAATACCTGTTCACACGATGATCGGGATGGTCGTTACTTGTTGCATATGCCACATCTCTTTGATCGCCTGCCTTAGGTTCGTGTACTTCCTGATTTTTTACCCATGGGTTTTCTGTAGGTTGCCAGTGTTGGATACCGCTATGTCAGTCAGATAGGTAGTCTCTTCCTTCTTGTCCACAAGGGTTATGTTGTCCAGTCTGTTGTTCGGCATTGTTCTTTCCGTTATTATAGCGCGGTCCCAGTACAGCTTGTGGGTTGAGGTGTGTAGTAATGCCTGTGGTTCGTACTTGTAGTATGGTACACCTTCTTTGGTCAACTGGTATTTCCTCGCTAGCTACTGATGTATTATCCTGGCTACCTGGTCGTGTCTATGAGTGTACTCAGTCTGGGTGATCACTTTGCACGCCGCGGTGATGTGTTAGATCGTTTCTGAGGCCAGTTGGCATCGGCGACATGTGTCATCTGATATTCCGGGCTCCTTGGCGATGTATTTCCTAAAGTTTCTGATGTTGATTACCTGGTCTTGGATGACCATCATGAATCCTTCAGTCTTGGGAAGAGCGACCCGCTTGTGAGCCATGCTTAGGTGCTTTCTATTTAATATCACTCTGTTGTAGACCCAGTCAAGACATCGGCCCAGCTATTGACTACCTAAGAACTGTTTCCACTACTCTACCTAACGCTAAAGTCATCCTGGGGCAGATGTTAACTGCCGTTCTCCTGCTTGGCACAGCCTCACAGCTGACCGACCTGGTTGCCATATTGGGCGGCTTTTGGAAGACTTTCTAGCCACCTCACCATTTAATATAATAAACAGGCCCAATAACCTCCCAACATTCTCCAGTACTATTATTATTATTATTTTAGGATTGCCCGTAATTAAATACATTAACCCGTGTTTGTCTGTAAATTGCGTATGTTCTATGGTTGATTTGCCTGTTTTGCTGGACGAAAAAACCCCAGTTACTGGGGAGGAAAACCTTGCTATCTACGCCTGAGACCAACTAACTCAGCCACGGAGTGAAAAAAGCCCATTAAAGTTCCTCGCGTCATCGACGGGATTCGAACCCAGGCCTTTTCCACCCGGTGTGGGAAGGACGGTGACGATACCACTGTGCTACCCGCGCAGACTCTCCAGTACTATGTGGGAGTCTACAATAGACATAAAAATTGCTACAAGATCAATCTCAAGTAAGGTGTCGAGGTGGCAGGTCAATGAAGCCTGGACCGGCTCCGACCACAGAGAAATTACATACAGCCTCACAAGAAATATAGAATCAACTCCTGCTCCGCACTACGATATCAACCGCTATGCCATCAGCAAAGCCAATTGGGAGATGTTCACCACCTCTCTCCAGTCAACAATCATGGATCACCCTTCTGATATCCTCTCCCTGAATCCCGAGCAGCATCAAAAGCTTGTCACTAACATCATCACCCTCTCCTGCAATCAATCTATGCCCAAGAAAAAACCTCTTCCAAGTGCTGTACCATGGTGGTCTCATGAACTCGAACGTCTACGCTGGACTGTTCATAACAAGAGGAAAGCTTTTCAGAGAGGTCACACCTCTTGGCCAGCTACTGATGTGGAAGCCCTTCGTGAAGACTACCAGAGGACCAGGAACCAATACACTTCCATGATCAGGCAGCGAAAAAGAAATACACGAGAGCGGCTGGTTACCACCACTGGTAATTCGGACCCTTGGGGAGTGGTGTACCGAGTTACTACCAACAAACTGCCAAGAGGAGAAGTAGTCCATTCCACAATAACACCACGAGGAATCATGACAACGTCTTGGGAGCAATCCATTATGAATATCTTGGATACTCTCTTTATCAGCGACACCGATCATCTCACAACACAACAGCAGAAAATTTGTCTAGATAATGACAATTACCACATTGACTCTGTGGAGGAAGAATTTAACATTGAAGAACTGCAGCAAGCTCTTGGCAAAATGAAGGATAAAAAATCCCCAGGACTGGATCGCATTGAACCAGAAATACTAAAAAAGGTCGCCCAGGTAAATCCACAATTTCTGCTTAGCCTGTTCAATAAATGCCTAACCCAGGGATCCTTCCCAGAAAGCTGGAAAATAGCTGAAATAAAGTTAATACTCAAAAACCCATCGAAGCCTCCAGACCAGCCTAACTCATACCGACCCATTGCCCTCTTGTCCACATTGAGCAAGCTACTTGAATGCCTCCTCCATACCACACTCCTAACACACTACACAGAAGCTGACCTACAATCCAATTCACAGTATGGATCTCGCCCAGGACGCTGCACAGAGGATGCTCTCTACCAAATAACCCAAGCTGCAGCCAGCACTAATTACAAGTACTTTCTCCTCATAACCATTGACTTTGCCGGGGCCTTTGACATGCTCTGGTGGCCAAGCATTCTTCGCAGGCTAAGACTGGCATGCATACCAGCCAACTTATACAGGTGTATACAAAGTTACCTTTCCAACAGGAAGATCACCATCTCCTCACCATACCAGAAGCTCACCAAATCTATCTACAGAGGCTGCCCACAGGGTTCGGTCCTCTGCCCGTTCCTCTGGAACATCGTCCTTGATGAGTTACTTGGCCTGGATCTGGGCCCTGTTACTATCCAAGCATTCGCAGATGATATTACCATCTCCATCGAAGCGGACACCAGAGCAGCTCTCGAGGCCACTGGAAATCAAGCACTACAGCTCTTACAGGACTGGGCGACTCTACACAAGCTCCGGATTTCTCCACAGAAGACATAATCCATACATCTCAAAGGCACGCTACAAATATCAAGGCCTCCTCAGATCAAGGTACAAGGAAAAACCATCAAGCTGGTAACTTCCCTAAACACCTGGGTATCATCCTGGATTCGAAGCTCTCCTTCTTTCCACACCTCTCATACCTTCAAGAAAAAATCAGAAATTATGCAGCCTTAATCGTTTGAGTAAGCAGGTGTGACTGGGGTCTGAACCGGAGAACACTCAAACTCCTGTATAAAGCTGTATTCCTCCGTGTTGTTACATACAGATCCGGGATTTGGTACCATAGAGGAATAATTGTTCGCAATAAACGCAAACTGGAAACAATTCAGCGGAGTATATTGCTTGCCATTACCAGTGCCTGTTGCACAGTAAGTTCTCCGACCCTTCAGGTTGTTGCAGGTGTCCTCCCCCTTGACTTGGAGGTTATCCGTCGAGGATTGCACTACTGCTTGTCGGGGGAATCCCAGCTACCACCTTTGGACATACCATCGACACCAGCACTGACTGTAAGCAAGAAAAGAAGAAACTAGCTGCCATGCTACTACAAATCTGGCATACAAGATGGGAGGAGACGGACAAGGGCCTAATAACTAAGAAATTCGTCCCAGATGTCAAACTAGTTTATCCAAAGTTGCCACCTTGGTTCTCTCCTGGCCTCTACTGTACATATATTATAACTGGACACGGCTCTATAAATCATAAGCTGACTTCTCAATGACTGATGGTCTCAATCTTCAATGAAATTGAAGATTGAGACCATCTTCTTTATAACTGCCCAATTTATGACGATCTTCAAGGAACACTGTACACCAGACTCCAACACATACCTCAAGGACAGGAGCACCTGTTAATTTATGAAGAACAATATTAGAAATTATTAACGGAGTACGCACAGAACCTCTTTTCTAAGCGCAGGACTCTACAACCGACTCAAGCTATGGATACAAACCTCTGAGGGACTTGCTCAAACTTGAAATAAAAAATCTGTACTTGACCGTTTTACCAGCATCGACTTGCTAACCCTGAAACATCCAGGGTAGGATTACCTGCTAACTTTCCACATGGTTGGGTAGGCTCCAGTGGTCTTGACCACTCCACCGCAAAATATAAGTCCCACTCAGCACTCTCGCTGAGTAGCTTTTCTACCCTTCTGGAGTTATCCCCTCCCCCTCCCCCTTTTCTCCTAGTGGGGCATACACTGCACTGTCAATTTAGGGTATGCCCTCACCTACATCCCCTTACTCTTACTTTCATCCCCCATCTTCTTCCGTACACCCTGTACTGCAGCACTCTTCCTTATTTTTTATTTATTTTTATTATTTATTTATTTTATTTTATTTTTTTAAATTATTTAATATATTTTTTTTAATTTTATTATTTAATTTATTTTTATTTTTATTTTATTATTATTTTTATTATTATTTTATTTATTTTTTTTAAATTATTTAATATATTTTTATTTTTATTTTATTATTTAATTTATTTTTATATTTTTATTAGTATTATTATTTTATTTTTTTATTAGTATTATTATTTTATTTTTTTTATTAGTATTATTATTTTATTTTTTTATTATTTTTTTTTTTATTTTTTTTTTTTTAATTGGTCTCCGTTCAGGAAGCTCAGGCGACCCTGACGGAGACCTGCCAGAGAATAATGGGCAGCTTGGCTACCTTCTAGTGGTGTGTGCGGACAACGTGGGGTCCTGCGGCCAAATGCCAGAACACACAACAGAACCAAACACAAAACTACACATTCAACACACTACACTTTTTCTGGCATTTACAGTGTTCTGTATTTTTCACAATGTACATATGGCGCAGATGTGGGAAACCACAGGTGGCGCCCGACCCTAACACTATGCACACTATTGTGAGCCATGCATTGGAAGCAATGTAATCGATGTGATCTTGATGGAGGTCATTGTAGTGTCTGCCATGGAGTGTATTCTTTGCCCATCTTTCTAACTTCGTTTCTTGTACCGTCTGGGCGGGAGCGGTTCCTCGCTTAGGTTGAGTGGGGTATACCACTTATCTATCTTTCTTATGACCTGGTGGAGTGGTGCTGTATTGTACTCGAAATAATCCTTCAGGTTAACTATCGCTGTTTTCTGTTACTCTATCAGGTCTATCGGGCCCCTTCCTCCCTCTTTCCGAGCTATTGTTAGTCTCTCCACTGCTGACTTCGGGTGGTGTTTGCGGCTCTTGGTCATCATTGTCCTTGTCTTTCGCATGATATCTTCTAGCTTATTATTATTATTATTACTATTATTATTCGGATTAAGCAATAATCTGGATTAGTGAAGCAAAAGCTTATTGTAAATTAATTGAAATTTTATTCCTGTATGAAATTTCTCTCTCTCTCTCTCTCTCTCTCTCTCTCTCTCTCTCTCTCTCTCTCTCTCTCTCTCTCTCTCTCTCTCTTAAATTATCGTTAACTTTGTTAAAAATTGGTTCACCCTTTCGTGGTCCATTTCCTTTAGGGTATACAGGGTTTATTTAAATTACAAACAGGGTTTAAAAAAATTATAGGTAGTTCTACGTGCCAGAACAAGAAAAATACGTATCCGATTTTCAACGCATACCTCGTAACTTTTCACTATGAAAAGTAAGAAGATGGAAAGCGGAGATTTTTTTTAAAATCCATTTATTATCAGCGTACTATTTTTGAAATGATAAAATTAATAAAAAATTTAATAAGAATAAGTAAGCAAAATGTACCTACTAAAATGATTTTTTCATGCTAAGTACATATCTGCTTGTTCATATTTTTATTACTTTTATAATACTTTTTTTTTTTTATATTTATGTTTATAATACTTTTTTTTACTTGATCTATATATATAATCTTTATTGTATACAAAAGTGGTATATACAATACACCCTTCACAGCAGTAATGCCAGGGGATTTACATTTAGCACATAGAACTACTACAATTTTGTCGATGTGATTTAGAAACATCTTGTATAAAAAGGGTGTCTCAAAAGTGCTTGCAACAAATCTATGAACGAATCACATAAGTCTACTTGATAGCGATGTTTTTAAATTTGATGATCCAGCTCAGTTTGCTGACAAACTGAATAAGTATTCTGCATCTACATCCAATCATAAGGAGTTCCTTAGGGAGGGTAATTCTAAAAATTCATCAAAATCTAACAGGGAGTTAAAAGACTTTGTAATAACTGAGAGGAAAGCAAAAAAGAAATTGTTGAAGCTAAACATAAAAAAGGCATTGTGGCGCTGGTAGCACCAGCTGTATGCTATCCAAATTATTTTTGTGCTCCTATAAAGTTGTGAATATAGAAGGTCTCGGGGAGTGTTGCTCAAAAAGAAGTTACGTTTTAAATAAAATAAGTATTGGAGAGTGATAGGCTAAGATTTGGGACCAAAGGGTGGTTTTATTTTCCGACTGTGAACGTTTTTTAATTGGCTACCATGTGCTATTATTATCCTTGAGTATAGAAAAGCATAGGACATTTCAAGGTCGATAAATTTTTAAGGAACTATGATCAGTCACGGGAACTTCTTAACAGAACAATGATGCTACATGATAGCTTTGCTGTAGAGTTTCCAGGATACCAATTTGTAGTTTAAAAATATTCATTTGTTGCTGAGTTATTAATTTTTGTAAATTTCAAGGTCACAGTAATTCTGATTTAATATATACAGGGCATACATGGATAAAACTGCTACATCACGAGGAAGCTTCACCATTGAATAAGAGCTACCACACCTATATGGCTGCGACAGATTTGGCAGATCGGCAGCTTAATTTATTGCCTCCAGCAGAAAAGGAAGCCTCAATTACGAGGCTTCTTACGTCAACCAGTGTAACAGCGGAACGATGATTGATGATGATGTGATCCATGGGACCTATCCAGTTACGTTAAAGATGGCAGCAAAGGAGTTAAGCAAAAACTTAACCATTCTTTTTAAAGCAGCTTTGGATTCAGGGGAAGACCGTATGGGCTGGAGATGTGCAAATAATCCCCATTTCACAAAGGCAGATCAAAATAGATGAAGGTGACCTGAATAATTACACACCCGTTAGCTTAACATCTGTTTCACGGAAAATAATGGAGTCACTGGTTAAAGAAGTAACGCAAAACCATTTAGACAGGAATGCAAATATACTGCAATCACAGCAAGGATTTGCTAATGGGAATCTTATCTGACCAATCTGATTGGATAGTATGATGCAGTAACAAAGGAATTGGATGCAAAAAATAATTCTGATATCATATACTTGGATTTCAAAAAAGTTTTTGATACTATTGCACATAAAGTACTGCTGTAAAAATTGGAGCAGTGTGGCATTAAGGCAAGTTACTCTATGGGTAAAGGGAAGGTTGAATGGGAGAAAACAGTGTGGTTATCAATGAACTCTGCTCTTTGTGGACTCAGAATCGGCCCCAGGTCCATCAGCGTCCTGTGCGAGATTTTTTGGCGCGCCCTGTCCGACTTGAAATTTACAGCAAATCAATGAATTTTCGTGGCATTTTGCGCCCCCTAAATTTTGGCGTCCTGTTTGGGGGAACCGCTCGATCGTGCCTCGACCGGTCCTGCGTGGACTAATGTAATAATGGAGTTCCCCAGGGTTGAGTGCTGGGTCATCGCTGTTTTCGCTATTTATGAATGATATCGAAGAAGGTTTATTAAAGCTTAATGTTAAACTATGTCGAAATTGTTTCCTAAATCCAGCTCATGAGTAATGGTGTCAAAATAGCCTACTAAATTAGTTAAGCATGATTTATCCTTAACATAGCCATGTTTTGTGTCCTTCAAAATGCCATATCTATTTAAATCACCCTGTATTTATAAATGTTTAAATCACCTCTTAATCATTGCTTCTAAGATTTTTCCTACTACTGAAGTTAGACTAACCGGTCTGTAGTTACCAACTTCATCCTTAGAACCGCTTTTATTTATTCGTGATACATTGGAACTTCTCCAATCCAAAGGAATCTCCCCTGAGTCCAAAGATGTCCTCCTAATTAACCTCAATAATTCAATACACTTCCTCGCGCTCTTCCTAAAAACTACAGGGCATATGCCATCAACTTCGGGAGCCTTACTTGCCTTTATAATCAAACGTTTTTCTAATAAATAATCATCTGTAATTACGACATTATTTTTTTATTAATCACAAAAAACAGAAAAAAGCTTTACATTTGTGAAAAACAGTTTGATAAATAAAATAACATAAATATAAAAGTAAAACATATAACCTTCAGTAAAGTTAAAATATAACGAATTAATACAAAACATGAATGAGCTATATGTGATATTCATTTTTAATACTGGTTTTAATACTGGTACTAATAATACTGGTACTTTGCATAACTGCAATGTACATGTCCCATGTGTTCAAATAAAATTTTAATGTTTTTAGAGGCCGTTTTTATTACATGAAAAACATTTTTTATCGCAAACGGTTTCTGAGATATGGACTCGAACTTTGTTTTTGAAAGTACAATCGATATGTTGGGATTTTCGGCTATCGGGAGTCTGGCTTTCGGGCGGCACCGGTTAAATTCATATGCAACATCAGCTGGGTTATCTAAGACTTTCCCGCACCCAGTGCACAAGCGTCTGGTGTGATTAGCTTTCTTCTTTGTTGTTTTCACATACATGGAAAATTCCTTGTCCCCTTTCTTTGCTCTCTAAACCAATGCTTTCTTATACGCTTGGCTTCTCATACTTTCTACTTGGTCTCTTTCTTTTCTTTTTCTTTTTTTTTTTTTTTTTTTTTCGCCATTGCAGCAAACGCCTGCAGCTTCCTTGCACTATGTGGCGAATACTATTATTATACTGTATTTAAGTTTGTAGATGGCATAAATCTGTTGGCAGGGTGGGTTCATAACAGTAATGAAGATAAGCTACTGCAACAAGACCTAGAAAAACTAAGGCAGGTGGGCTAAGAAATGGGAGTTGAAATTTAACATTGACAAATGCAAGACACTGCATATGGGTAACAGTAATCCCAGATGACTATACTAACTGTGTGGTACTACACTCAGCCTAGTGGAAACTGAAAAACACTTGGAAGTAACTGTACAGTCAGATGTGAAGTTCTCTGTGCACTACAGACACAGCATCTCACTGGGTTTTTTCAATAATATACACGAACTTTGTTAGCATGGATAAAGAGGCGATCATCCCATTGTACAGCGCAATGGTTAGACCGCATCTAGATTACTGCATACATGTGTGGAAGCATCATTTTAGAAAATTATGAGAGAATCTGCTGGAACCTAGAACAGGTTCAGAGAAGGGCACCTCTCATCAGGCTACACACATGAGCGGGATCTAAATTCAAATTGCAGAAGGATGATTGCAGGATAGATGTACGGAAGTTTGCCTTCACCCATCGGGTGGTCGATTGTTGGAACAAAGTTCCATCTGGTTTTATGGAAGTGGATAGTCTGAAAAATTCAAGGAAGAATTAGACAAATTTCAAAGTAATAATTAGACATAATATGTCCAGGGACCTACTATTGGTACGGGTTACGCAATCCCGGACTGCCCGAGCACTACTTTATCTCCCTTCTTCCAATTACTTTTTGCTGTTCTTAAACACTAAATCTTATATCTCGTTCGCGATTAGGTTGGCCGAAATCAATATTCGAGATACTATTTTTCTGCTATCTTCTCCGACAAAGTTTAGAGTCTTTTCAACGCTACTTTGTAATATATTGATTTCTCTCCTTTGCTGGTTCATTTCCCTCATTTGTTTAATTACTGACATCCCTGTCGCACGGGTAAGGTTTACTTTGCCCTATTTACACCTTCTTCCCCGCTCCATACACGGGGTTACTTTTAACGATTATAAATTTGCCGGGTACTTTCGGCTAACTTCTTTGGTCTCCGATGCAGCCTTCTCGTGTTCGCTTCTCTCACCGTCTACCAGGCTCGACAGTAAGTTTTCATATTCTGACTATATCCTTTCGTCTTAATTACGCTTTCGTTGTTGAAATTCAAGTAGGGCTATTTGCTTTTCATTCAATTTTTCTTTAATTTTTTAATTTTCTTTAATTGGAATTAATTAATATTAATTTCATCTTAATTTTACATTTTTCTTTTATTTTTATTTATTTTAGAATTGTATTTGTTTAGTTTTTTATTCTTTTTTTTTTCGGTCCCCGTCGGGTCGGCTATGATGTATACGTCCGCTCACGTTTTCTGTCTGCTACGTATATATCATAACAGAAACAGAGGCCTTACTTCTTGCTGTATTTCCTTTGGTTTTGGCTGCCGGCCCTTGATGACATAGTTAAAATCTTAGGATCTATAGCATTAAGTACCATTTGTATATTTTCATTTAATTTTATTAAATGTATGTAATCTGCTTTTATGCAATATATATACTTTTATAGATGTCAGTCAGTCGAGCTCGTGGTAAGAATGATTTTAAGAGTAAGAATGAAATTCTGCAATCAGAGCATATCGTTTTATTTTTCTCCCTAAGCACAAAAGAGGACCTCATACCCAAAGGACAACCCATGCATTTATTGTTACAACTTCCCTGTATTTTGCGTGGCTTTATACAGCATCTAACCAATGGAAAGATGAAAACAACGGTGTTCACTGATAACATTCTCTTTGAAATCTGACAACAACAAAATATTTTTGAATAATATAATCCGAAAATGTAATAACAAAACATATTTTCACTCACCCTTCCATTGGAGTCTATATATTCCTTAATACATTGGTATCTGGATGTCAGAGTCGAATTTGAATTGCTTTCTCCTTCTTTAAATGAAAGCGAAAGTTTAATATTCAAAACTTTTTATAAGGCTATGCAATAAAACAAAGGCTGGCAAATAGTTTATTACGGTGCATATGAATGAAATCATACTTTGGTCGATCACGGTGCACAACCAGCGTATTATTCATTTCCGCTTGTAAAAATACTCACAGGCCGATCTCAAGACTACGTTTAAAATAGCTCATGATAGTAAAGAAACTTTGCCAGCCCATGCAGTAAAGTAACAAACATGAAATCATTATTACTTAGTATGTAAAAACACAAGAATAAACTTCAGTAATATCTGTAGTAATCTCTGGTACACTGGTGTGCAAAACTTAAGGACCAACACTATTTCTAAAGGTTACAACCACAAAATCTTTACTTAAGGTACTCTTTACTGATAAGAGTAGATTCAGTCTCAGCAGCGATTCTGGACTTCAGCTAATCTGGCGAGAGGTTGGCACACGCTATCATCCCGCAAACGTCACTGAAAGGGATCGATATGGCGGTCGAGGTGTACTGAGGTAAACCTTCCCCATGTGCGTCTGTTCCGAGGTGCCATTGGCCCCGAGTTCGTCTTTATGGATGATAACGCCACACCCCATTGCACCGTAGCTGTTGATATGCTTTTGGAAAGTGAGGACATTGTTCGTATGGAGTGGCCTTCCCCTTTCCATCGATCTAAATCCCATCGAACTCATATGGGATGCTCTGGGGAGGCACCTAGCGACACGTCCACATCCACCAGAAAACGTTCACCAGCTGACCATGGCGCTGACAGAGGAATGGTCGATGTTATCGCAAGAACTTATCAACAACATTGTTCTAAGTATGGACAGGCGGTGTAAAGCCTGCATCGACATTAGGGGTGGCCATATCTCCTACTGATGACCACCGCTTCCCTCTGTTTCATCTTTGACAGTGATGCATCTGTATCATGGTAGTCAGTGCTACGTTCCCATTTTTGAATAAAGTTCCTCTGTACCGTTTTGTTTCCGTTCTTGTGTCGGTGTTGTTTCCTTGATCATTTCTGTACCTCACGAGGTTCCTTTGATATGCTTTTCCCATATCCAGGCCACTCCTATGAAAAGCTACATAGAAAACCTGACTGGTCCTTACATTTTGCACACCATGTATCTTTAATAATAATTTCTGTAATCAATCATGATACATGGCATTAATGATACAGATGTTTTTCGTTAAAACCTATTATATGCAAGTCCAATTTCAAAATTATGACAAGATATATAAATGCTGATTCTGAAAACATAAGCCACTCTGAAAGCATAATCACTTCGCTTCAGAGTATTGTTAATAAAAGTCCTCCCATCTCTACTTCTTCCAACCCTCTGTAATTACTGTCTAAAGAACGGAAATTATAAAAATGGTATTTGAAATTAGGGAGGACCTGTGGTAATTTTTGATACAAATAGTCTATTTTATTTTCACTTTGGTAAAGTCACAATCAAAAGAATAAGGATGTTAGTTAATTTCAGTCATCATCACATCAAAAGTACAGTAGTATTAAATCCGCTTTGGAAAACTAATAGAATTCGATTTGGCAAATAATGATTCACTTTGTGATTTATTCTAATAACATTTTACCACATAAAGTTATACATGTATAACCTTTAGTGGGTAACACAAACAACACTATAGTTTCGGCATAATTAATGCCGAAACTAGTGTTGACCCCTCCTCTACAGCCTGACAGTGCAGACTTCTTGATCCATATAATTTACCAGTTGAGGTCCGAAATTGAGATTCTCAAGGATGAGGTCCACTCACTTAGGAACCAAAATAAGCATATCACTCATATGCTCTCTGACCTCTGCTCTTTGACCAGTCAAAATGGCAAGCTGAATTCTCAGCCACCAATGATACCTAAACGGACAAAAACCACTCCTGTCAATCCTCCCAGCCTTATAAAACCTGATTCCCACACTCAAATCCACTCAAGACAGTTAGTAGAAAGATCTGCAGACACTACGAATAAGCACGTTGGGAGGGGGCCCCGTCATGCATTCAGCAGAAAAACATACTCAGGCCCACAACGACTGGTGACCAACAACAGCTGTGCACTCTTGAAGAAGTATCCCAACCAGAGAATCCATTATGAAATAACAAAAGCTCGCTACAAACCCAAGAACTAAACAATAATTCAACTAACACCCATCATGTTCTGCCCACCTCATATGCCGTTATGCTTACCAACGGCCCTCCTAGTGATACCTACGTCCCATCTAGAGATGTGACTTCCAAGCGAGATAAGACTAGCCTCAGAAAAGAGATCTCTTTCGTCTAAGGAGAGAACCGTAATACTGTCATTGGCTGTAACCCTTACACACCGTGTGTCAAAATCGTACAACGTAGAGGAAGGAGGCCAAGGTCCTCCAACATTTTTATAAACAGATTAAGGCCGGAAGCAACGGTGGAACAAATTGCAATCTTTTTCAAGCAACTCGACATACTTGATACTCCTCTCAAGGTCCAAACCAGACATCCATTCTATGCCTCTTTCCGAATCAAGATCGAAGGTTCCAAGATTGGCGAGCATTTAAACACAGCTATCTGGCTTGCAGTTCTGGTAATGCCATCTTTTGGCGACCAGAAGGAAGAACTGAATTCACAGGCCAAACCAGATGGGGCCAGTGTGCCTCTCCCAAGCTAGCTAGGCAGCAGACCAGACAGTCCCCTTCAACCAAGTCTGCGCGGGTAGCACAGTGGTATCGTCACCGTCCTCCCCACACCGGGTGGAAAAGGCCTGGGTTCGAATCCCGTCGGTGACGCGAGGAACTTTATTGGGCTTTTTTCACTCCATGGCTGAGTTAGTCGGTCTCAGGCGTAGATAGCAAGATTTTTCTCCCCAGTAACTGGGGTTTATTCGTCCAGCAAAACAGACAAATCGACCATAGAACATACGCAATTTACAGACACAAATACGGGTTAATGTATTTAATTACGGGCAACTCTAAAATAATAATAATAAATAATAGTCCCCTTCAACCAGCTGAAAAAAAAGCGAGTGCCATTCCGACTGAGCCCGGAAATTTAACCAATTCAGATAGTCAGATTCAAGTGCACATTACGAGGAGATCGAGTGCTATCTCCAGGCCATGGTCAAAGGGAATCCACCTCCCAGTATCCACCCTTCTCAGGGAAAGAAACCCGAAAAGCCTATTTCAGATTAAGTTCTCCAACGATAAACATGTTAAATGTTTCATGCAGAATATATCCGAAGCCTAAAGAACCAGCTCAGCGCTCTCATCGATATGTTGCTCAGTGCAGATCACGATTTTGTTGTCCTTGTTGAAACCTGGCTTTGCGACGACATGGACGTATCGTCCTTAACCACCAACTTCGGTTATCAGTCAATTCTAGTGAAGAGGAAAGATAGGAAAGGAGGCAGAGTCTTAATCTGCCAGAGACAACAGCTCCCTCTGATCAAATCTTGGGCATACCCTGGTAATGATTTTGATGCCGTCCTTGGTTACTACTTAGTCTGAGGAATCCAGTTGCTAATATGCGCAGTCTACTTACTCCCACCTGTTGCAGATCAATGCATTATTAACTTCTCTGCCTGGCTTCTAATCTCAATCAATTGCAACCAGAGAGTGATAATTCTGGAGACTTCAACCTGCCTCTGCCATCTGCATCAAAGCTCCATGATAGGTTAATTTCGAATCTGTCAAATCTCAATATCCATGGCATTTTTGTACCACTCTCTCGTGGAGAAGCCACATTATAGAGAATCTTTTCCAGCTATGGCAGTGTAGAAGCTTTAATCAGCTTAAATCGACATTTACCTCCGACCACAGGCCAATGGAAGCATGTCTGATCCTCGTGGCAAAAGAATGCTGTAATCAGTCTCTCCCAAATCAAAAGATCAGAAAAACTGTCTATGATCCAAAATACTTAAAAATTGAAACGTCCATTGACCTCTTTAGGCTCTACCCCTGGAAAGCCCTTAGTGAAATTAATATTGAGGAAGCAGCGTTTTGGTTTCAGAGATGGCTTTCATTCATTGCAAGAGTGGCCATGTCAAGAGTATGTGTCATCTGCTCACGCTCGAAGCCATGGTGGTCCAATACCCTTATGCACCAATTTAAAGAAAAGCAAAGAGTATATGCTCAATTCAAAAGGCTACCTTCAGAGAGAACATACTCAGCTTATTCACTAGCCAGAAGCACCTTCCAGAAATCTAAGAAGCAGGCAATTCTCACAAGTTCAATAGCCTGTAGACAGCAAGCCTGGTCCACCAATCAAATCGGGTCACCAAAATCGTTGGACCTAGCCGAATGGAGCGATCACGTAACTCGATTCCTCAAAACAGACAGTGAAACAGCAGTCTTCCCCTGGAACTGTACCCACTACGACTGAACTAACCTCACTAAAATGTCGCTGATGAAGAAGAGCTAATCAATGCTATCAACACTCTGGTCGATAAGAAAACGATGGAAAGTGACTCTATTCCCACTTTTGTCTAAAAATCGCCTCCTACTTCATCTGCGAGGAGCTGACGGAGCTGTACAACAGAATGCTACAACGGAGTCGTCCCAGTCGCTTGGCTGAATTATAAAGTCCTCCCAGTTCCAAAAGTGCAAAACCCTAACTTAAATACTGACTACAGGCCAATTTCTATTTCCTCACCTTTTCTCAAATGCCTAGAGAAGTGCATTTTCAAAGCTGTTGCCAACCAGATCCTCTCCCAGCGATCTCAGCACACACACATTATGCACTCTCACAAAGATCACTAATAACATGTAAACAAACTCTGAACTTGAAAACCCTTCAGGCCTGGGAACAGGGCTCTGTTCTTCATGCTGTCTTCCTGGATCTGGACCTGCATTTTACTCAGTACACTTTAATTCTCTCAAGTGCCTCCTGGAGAACTACTATGGTTTCACTTAATGTCGCTACGCTCCTCAGAAGTCTACTCACCAAGAGATTTCTCACCTTCCAGTAAGAAAATCGCTGCATCACCAAGCAGGTGGATGTCGGCGACTCGGAATACCCCAAGGTGAATATTTGTCGGCAGTGCTATTTTCGGCGATATTTTTACCGCTAATGAATGAGATACCTTTCATTTATGGCCTATGCCGACGATATCGTATGCTATCTACCAAACCCTGCTAACACCTCACTCCACAACAGAATAGAAACCCACTACCTAGAAGCAGGGCTATGATCCCCCAAATAATTTGGCTTTCGTAGCGGCTGCTCCGCTGTAGACGCCTTGGAACGCATAATAACCGCAGCTACCAACTGTAACCGCAAATACTTCCCGATGATCTCTGTCGATTTTGCCGGGGCATTTGACTCACTGTGGTGGCCAAGTGTCCTCGGCAGACTCCGGGAGGCAAATATCCCCAATAACCTGTACCACTGTATCAAAACTTACCTATCTGATAAAAGGATCTCAGTATGTGCTCCCTACTCTCAACTTACTCGGCCTATCTTCCGGGGGTGCCCACAAGGTTCAATCCTGGTGCCACACCTTTGGAATCTGGTGATGGACGGCTTCCTCAATCAGAATCTCAATGGGGCAGATGCACAAGCATTTGCAGACGACTTCGTCCTGATGCTGGAGGCAGACAGCCGGGCACAACTGGAAGCCACTGCAAACCGGGCTATTAACTCCCTGCAAATGTGGGCGAAACAGAACCACGTAACGATATCACCAACCAAGACATCTTCAATACTCCTCAAGGGTTCTCTCGACACGAGAAGACCACCACAAATCAAAATAGAAGGAACCACGATTAAACTAACTACAGAACTAAAATACCTCGGAATCGTATTGGATAAAAACCCCACACTTCGTCTATCACCAGAGAAAGATCAGGAACTACTCAGCCCTCATAGCAAGAGTCACACGAAAAGATTGGGGACTAAAGAAAAGTACCCTGTCTCTCTTTTACAAGGCTTTTTTCATCCCTGCCGTCTCATACGCGGCAGGGATTTGGTACAAGAAAGCAACCACGGCTGTCAACAAAAGGAAATTAGAATCAATACAGCGTAGCATCTTGTTCACCATCACAAGAGCATGCTGCAGTGTCAGCTCTCATGCGCTGCAGGCCCTGGCAGGATCACTCCCCCTGGACATGGAAATTGTCCGCTGCGGCATGCTCTTTCAACTGTCCAGAGGTAAAAGTGTATCCTGCATCGGCTTCACTACCGATCCAGCGAACAACAGCAACATAGAGAAAAAACGTCTTATCAACCATCTCCGACAAACCTGGCAGTCCCGATGGGAAGAATCAACTAAAGGTGCCATAATCCGGAAATTTATCCCGGACGTTACACAAGTCTATCCCCACCAGCCGGCCTGGGTCTCACCGGGGCTCTACACCACCTTCCTTCTAACGGAACATTTCCTTTAATGCCAAACTTTCGACCTTCAGAATAAAAGAATCACCACTATGCCACTGCGATGAAAATCAGACATGGACACATCTGATGCATGAATTTCCCCTCTTTGATGATATAAGATGTCACTTTATAACAAAAATATGTTTCAACCCGAAGGATCGGGAACACCTTGCACTGTGGGAGGAGGAGTACTACAGTGCCCTCCCGCAATTTGCGCACGAACTGTTCAGCTGACTACAAGCATTACCACAACTTCCCTAGACTCGACACTGGAACTCTGACAACAATGACTAGGACTTTACTGGATGAGATCTAGGTCCCATTAGTGACACCATCCCACACTGACATCCTGATTATTGGACCAGCAGTGGACGGGATCCTATCCCAACACTGACCACCTATTGGACGGGACACTGTCACGGACCTGACGAAGCTACAGCTTTGCTGCATACGTGCCATGTTGGCGATCTGAGCCGGCTCCCTTGTTCGGCCCTTTCCTCTCCCTTACCCCGGCGGGGGGAAGCGACGGCTTTCCTGTCTCCTCCCCTCCTTGCCGACCCCACTCTTCCCCCTGGTGGGGCATAGGCATGCCCCACTGATTCCACCTTGGGTCGTCTTCCCTATTGACCCCATTCTTCTGTCTTTATCTCCCCAATCTTCATTCTCCCTACCCAACTCTATCTGTATGCAAGCGAATGCCTCACACGCAAAAATAACCGTATCTGAATTACGCTGTTCGCCCACCATTTTGACTTTTCCAATTGTAGCGCAATATCCCCATAATTTTTTTTAGGTTCTAGCGACTGAAATCCCAGGAAACTAGGTGGCAGGGCCTGCCAGAGTAAATAATTATAATACTGGTGTACCTGGTCTGCCTCCACGGGGCCGAGTGTGGGCAACGCTGGGCCTCTGTAGGGGTCCAGCGGCAAAAGGAAAAGATGAACAACAGTACACGACAGGACACATGTACAAAATCCATACACTTTTAAATCTCTGGCCTCAACAGTGTTCTGTTTCACATGACAATGTATACTACGCAGAGATGGGGGAAACCCCTGGTGCCTTTTGACAAGAATATACTTCACACTTAGTCGCACTTTGTCGCGAATGGGCTACAACAGACGACGGCCACATCGCGTACCTTTGTTATCAATGAAGAAAAAGAGAGCACGCCTTCTTTGGGCACAGCAACACCAGCACTGGACTATCGAAGATTGGAAAACAGTTGCTTGGTCTGACGAGTCGAAGTTCCTGGTGCATCATGTTGATGGAATGCTCAGAATTTGGCGAAAACAATGGACTCAATGGACTCGTCATGTCTGACAACTACTGTGAAGGTGGTAGGGAATGCTTTCTTGGCACACGTTGGGTCCATTGATACCTATAGATTCACGTCTCAATGCCACTTCGTACCTAAACATCGTTGCTGAGCAAGTGCATCCGTTCGTGTTGACAGTTTATCCTCAGTCAGATGGTTACCTCCAGCAGGATAATGCGCCGTTGCACAAAGCCCGAATCATTATGGAATGGTTCCAGGAACATGACTTGTCTTTGCTGCAGTGGCCCGCTCGATCCGCGGATCTCAATCTTATTGAACATCTTTGGGATGAGCTGGAAAGGGCTGTTCACTGCAGGCCTGCACCTCCGTCGAATCTCAAGGAACTGCGTGACACATTCATGTTTGCATGGTACTCCAATCCTGCACAACGTTTTCAGCATCTTGTTCAATCCATGTCTAGACAAATTCAGGCTGTTTTGAAGGCTAAAGGAGGCTCAACACGCTACTAGGTAGGTGTACCTAATAAACGGCAGCACAGTGTATGTACATGGATTTATTTTATTTTTAATGTTTAGGTCCTTGCCACTGAAATCTCAGGAAACTAGTGGCAGGACCTGCCAGAGTGAATATCTTAGAGTACTGGGTACCTGTTCTGCCTTCCCCGGCGGGGTGTGGACAACATTGGGCCCCAATAGGGGCCCAGCGGCCAAACGACCAGAGGAACAACAGTACACGACACTATACTTTACATTAACACCTGGATCCACCATTCTCTATGTGTGCTGTAAGGTGCAGGATTTGTGCATTACAGCACACATAGAGAATGGTGGATCCAGGTGTTAGTTAATCCCTGGTGGCGAAATGGCCTGACATAATGCTCTTTTTTTCAGGCCTGTCTTGCAGACGTTCTGAGCTTTCTCAGGAGTAAAAGGTGGAGATGGGCTTGTGTCTAGGAGCCACCCTTCATATCAGGACACACACAATCAATGTACAGAAAGACTACAGTATATATAAGAGCATGTATATAAATCTGTATATAAATATTGTATATAAATTGATTAATATTGTATGTAAATTGATTAAGATAACTTGTGAATGTATATACAGTTGTGTGTTAATAAATAAAAATAAAAAAAAAAAAATACCCATATACGTTGGCAAAGTGTGATGACTACCTGTTCAGAGTCCTCAGATCTTACTTTAAGGATCGACAAATTAGAGTATGGGCAAAGCATTTATCATACACGACTACCGTTTCAAGAGGATGCCCTCAGGGTTCAGTCTTGGGACCTCTCTTTTGGAATGCAGTGCTAGACCAGTGGCTCACGAAGGATAGCGATGAGTTCATCAAAGTTGCATATGCAGATGACTTGGTAGTGGCGGTGCAGGGAGGATCAAGACAAATTCTCGAACAAAAAATTCAGTCAGTTTTGAATAATTTAGTGGCATGGGCGGGTTTGAATAAACTAAAGATTTCTGTCACCAAGACCAATTTCATGGTGTTTAAACACCACTTCGATTATGGAAGGCCGCCAAAGGTAACCCTATATGGTACTCAAATTCCATATGTACAGAACACCAAGTATTTGGGTTTAACTTTAGATGATCGTCTCAGGTTTCATGTACATGTCACTAAAATCAATGAAAAAATCAAAAAGTTCGTAGCTGCAGTTGTTAGAATTTCCCGTAAGGAATGGGGTTTATCCAAAAAAACTCTGGTATTGTACTACAAGACGATATTTCTTTCCATTGTAGATTATGGTGCTGGTATTTGGTTTGCGGCTGCTACCAAGGTTACAACTAAAGCCAAGCTTCTGTCCCTGCAACGTACAATGTTGCTTACAGTTATACGCGCTCCAAGGACAGTGTCGACAAATGCCTTACAGGTTATTGCAGGTGCCATCCCCTTGGATTTACACATTATTTTCCGAGGTATTGTATATAACTTAAAGAAGGGAAGGGCGTTACAAATATTGAATATCACCTCTAATCCAAATAACAACATAAAGGAGGAAAAACGTAGAATTTGGGGCGAGCTTGTGAATTGCTGGCAGCAACGTTGGGATTTGAGTGAGTATGGAACCATTACAAGAGGCTTCATTCCAGCCGTAAGCTTTGCAATGGACAGGAGGGTGTTGTCTTGGTTTGCTCCCACCATGACCACGAGTTACTTAATCACTGGACATGGCTTAAGGGCCAAACTATTTGAAAGAGGATTAGAACCTGACCCCTACTGTTCGTGCGGTGAGGTTGAATCTTGGAGACATGTCATCCTTGAATGCGGGCTGTATACTTCAGACAGGCAGGAATTACTAAATAGGTTGCCAAACCTCACGGAGAATAATTTACCTCTCTTGGTTCAGAGGTGGGACATCTTTGCTTTGCTTCAGGAATTCTCGGCCAAAGTTTTTAAAAGAAGACAGGAGCTAAGAAATCTATTGCAGGATACCAATTAAGGGAAGTTCTGCACATTTGACGACAGAACACTTCGTGTAATGTCATCTTTATAGGATGTTTCTTGTCTACAGCGAGATGATCTTCTGCTCCTGGACACCCAATTGCAGGCTTGCATTTGTGGATGGACTCTAAAGTGGAGATAATGTTAATGTTAATGTTTCTAAGTGTTAAGTCAATGTCATTCTAAGTGTATGTGTTTGCTATTTACATGTAGATAATCGTATAATGTTGCTTTTGTTCAACAAGTGTACATTGTTCTTAGTTGGAAAATTTTTATTTTATTTATTATTTTTTTTTTTTATTTTATTTTATTTTTTTTTTTTTTCGCTGGCCTCCAAGTTTGGGCAGCCTTGGGGGCGGGATTGCTGGCACCTACCAGTATAGCACTACTTCCGGTAGGTGCAGGATTTGTGCATTACAGCACACATAGAGAATGGTGGATCCAGGTGTTAGTTAATCCCTGGTGGCGAAATGGCCTGACATAATGCTCTTTTTTTCAGGCCTGTTTTGCAGACGTTCTGAGCTTTCTCAGGAGTAAAAGGTGGAGATGGGCTTGTGTCTAGGAGCCACCCTTCATATCAGGACACACACAATCAATGTACAGAAAGACTACAGTATATATAAGAGCTTGTATATAAAATCTGTATATAAATATTGTATATAAATTGATTAATATTGTATATAAATTGATTAAGATATCTTGAGAATGTATATACAGTTGTGTGTTAATAAATAAAAATAAAAATAAAAAATACCCATATACGTTTAAATCTCTGGCCTTCCCAGTGAACTGGTACACCCACAATAAAAGCAATGCAGAGATGTTGGAAACCCCTGATACCGTTTGACACAAAACATACCTTACCTCACAAGATCCGGCAAAGAATCTATCGAAGTCTGTCGCCCTCAACAAATATCTGTCCTCCTTCTGTAAATACGCAGCCTTTTTTAGGCCAAAACTAAACCCGGAAAAATCAAAGTACATCATCTTCTCACCGAGAGCACAAGCAGACCTCAATCCAGCAGTCTCTCTGGAGCCCGCAATTGAGGAGCATCTACTCGTCGCCGCTCATTCAGTTAAATTCTTAGTTAAAATAATGGACGAAAATCTGACTTATAAAGATCAAATTGAGCAACTTCGCTCAAAAGCGCTACGGGCCTTCTGGGGCATGAAACTCGACCTCGGTAAATCGCGTAATAAAGAAACAGTCGGCATTGAAGTCTGGTCTGCAGCTCTTGTCCAGCCTGATAACGCTTTGGGGGGATCTAGAATTCTGGGTACTCAAGTGGGCCAACAATTGGGCTCACCTTCCCTATACGACGACAAGATCACAGCTCTGTAAAAATCTAAGCTACACCCCAGCCCAACTCATGATATGCGCCGAAGCTCACAATGGCACTCAATCTGTACTCCGCAGTTCACGACTTCATCAACATCTGGGAATTCGTGTGTTGGAAAATCCCGGGTACTGCTCTCAGAATCCCTCCGATGCTGCACTTTCCCAATAGCATAATCGACGCACTGAGCTCAGCTGACATTGATTTTGATCTGTAGTCCAGTGATTTGGCATACAGGGGAAAAAAAGAGAAAATCCAATGGTATACTGGATAAAGTTGCACTGTTTTTTTTTCCAGGAAGGTTAAAATGACATCGTGAACTAGTTTCTGCAACAAAATTTAACACAGGGAAATATAGGATTATCCATTTAAAATGACTCAACGTGTACAGGTTTAAAAAATATAAATTTTAATTTTGAATTGTTATGCAAGTGTGTGTGAGTAAATTGGTATTCTCTTAGGAGTGGGACTAGGTCATATCCGATTCTGCGTTCGTATACTGATTATTATTAGAGTTTTTATTTCAAGCTGAGCATGTACATTTTACTCAAGAGTGGTCCGTTATTCGTTGTGCATTTTTCGAGTCTTACAAGGAGGGCAGTTGTAAATTACAACAATCCTTTCCAAACTAGGAGACTCCTCGTAAATCTACCTTTCATCATTTGGTAAGTCGTTTTCGAGAGACTAACACTGTTCATGACGAAAAACGCAGCCCTCTGCTGCATTTGACCATTCGGTTATATCAGACCCCTTACAGCAGGTTAATATCGGAGTGTGGTGCACTAAATAGCAGAAGTAATCTTAGTGCAATTTTTCACAACAAAAAATTTCGATACTGCTGGATTCTAGGATGACCACTATCCAATTCATAAGATCTCTACTGTTTTAAACTGGCGTGAGGAACAAGAGGGCATTTAAATTAGCCAACCGAATCATCAGATTTAAATGGCATTGAGAACTTATGGAGAAGATTATCTTGAATGAAAAAAAAAAAAAAATACACAACAAGAACATCCACGATTCAATTGCTTTCAGAATGCCGTAACACTGAAATAAAATATTTAAGGGGTTTAGTTAAATTCCTACCAACGACAATTCATAAAAAAATTCATGATAAAAGAGAAGTTACACATTTTTAATTTAAAAATTGCATTGGTAGCTAATTATTTGTCCGTTATCTGTGTATTATATGAATTAAAATACGTGCAGATGAAACAAATTCTCTTACCGCAAATATAATTGTTCATAAGCCGAGTGGCCACGATGGTACGTTTGTTTCTTACAAGACTTCCTTCAATAGCAATTACAGCAATGACAATGCAGCATAAGAACAGTTGTACACGAATCATAGCCATAATGGAATCAATTTATAAAGTAACTTATTTTGTAAAGAATAGAACTTCCTCCACTTACCACAGTAACACCCATCCTCCGATATTTAAAGGTATATTTCTGTTTAGTCATTATTTTCTAAATGAGAATAATTCACTGCATAAATTGAAGGATATTATGGTTTCTCACGCCTAGATTACAAACTAGAATAATTCCAGTGACGCAATCTAAGAAAATAGACAAAATTGGATAGACGTATGTGAATTACGAGTTTAAGGTCAAATCACACAACCCAAAGATAACGTGATCTTCAAGAAACATATATTGCCACATTTACAATTCCTATACGAAATTTTCTTTAATATTAATTATAAATAAAGAGGAAAGATTAGGAGAAAGTAAGGAAAGGTCGATCAAATGCGTAAAACAAAGTTGCTTTTGGTAAGGGGGAGCCATCTTTTAAGAAACACCATCAATCGTATTCTATATGTAGATGTAATACTCGTGATTTTCATTTTCTTTATTAATTTGTATAAATGAAGTTGTATTAACGCGTATAAACCACATTTGTTTTTTATAACTAGTTTGTTATGAACTAAGTGATCGAAACACAGACGGTATTTATATACTGAAAGAGCTCTGCATTTGAAAACCTATTTAACAGCTGCCTGCGCTACGTTTAGCGAATACCCGCACAATATTGTTGTTGTATGGTTTTAGGAGAATCAGCAACTAGAACCATATTGCTCCGTTTATGCTGATTGCAAATTGCGTGTGTTCTGTGGTCAATTTTCTGTTTGCTGGATGAAAACCCGAGTTTCTGGAAGAAAAAACCATGTGATCCTCGCTGAGGCAAAATAACACAGCCACATTGTGAAAAATGGCCATAAAATTCCTCACGTCATCGACGGGACTCGAACTCGGGCCTTTTCCACCCGGTGTCGAGAGGACCGCGATTCTGCCAACTGACCGCACAATAGTTCACAAATTGCTGGAGTGTGTCCACAGGTATGTAATTCATGCCGATCACACTACATCTCACAGTTGCCAGTCTGCGCGGGTATCGTCACCACCCTCCCCACACCGAGTAGAAAAGGCCCGGGTTCGAATCTAGTCGATGACCCGAGGAACTTTAATGGGCTTTTTTTCACTCTGGCTGAGTTAATCGGTCTCAGGCGTGGAAACAAGGATTTTTTTTTTTTCTCCCAGAAACTGGGCATTTTGCGTTTTTCGTACAGAAAATAGACAAATCGACCAGAAGACACGCGCAATTTACAGACACAATACACATCATGAATACATGTTAGAAATTACCGGGTGACCCTAATATAATAGTTTATAATATTATCGCACAGTTGCCAGATATTCGATGATATTGAACTCAGGCACGGAAAGGTCGCTGCATGACTTCTCACACATGCTTAGGTGGGCTAAGATTAGGCAAATTTGGAAGCGGCGGAAGGACAGAGAACTCTCCAGAATGCAGGTCAAACTAGTCCAATACCTTTGGACCTTCGGCAGCAGGGGAGGAGGCGGTCTCTCCTGCCCCCTCCCCTCCTCGCCGACCCAGATTTCCTTCTGGTGGAGCATGGGCATGCCCCAATGATATATAATGCCTGTCTCGTCTACTGACTTCATTTATTCTGTCTTTCTCCCACCCCTGTCTTCAGTCTCCTCTCCCTCTCTATCTGCACGCCAACGTATACCCCACAGGTCAAAATTTAATATCATCCAAATTAAATTCGCCCACATTTCGGTCTTTCAATCCAGCGTTCAACCCACGCAAACGTAATTTTTTTTTTTGGTCGTAGCCACTGAAATCTCAGGAAACTAGGTGGCAGGACCTGCCAGAGTAACCTAAAACTACTGGGTACCTGGTCTGCCTCCACGGGCGAAGTTTGGCAACGTCGGGCCTCAGCAGGGGTCTGGCGGCTAAATGGCCATAGGAACAACGGTACACGACATCATACACCTCAAGATCCATATACTTTTAAATCTCTGGCCTTTACAGTGAACTGTATCACATGACAATGCAAACTACGCGGAGATAGGGGAAACCCCTGGTGCCGTTTGATGCTAAACACACTTTACACTTCACTATACCTAAACATCATAGCTCTAGAACAAGTACGACTAAGGACCGCTGATTAGTAGGAACTCCAAAACAATAAACCAACGAGATAAAAAAAACCCTCGGCAATTCCCCAGACAAGCGCCCGCTACGTGCGGACCATTCCGCAGCAGGCATCTCAAGGTGATGTAGATCAACCGGCATAGGTCCAGGACTGTTGCAGATGAGATTAGGAGAGCAGCAATGGACCACGCAATTGATATAATCAATGATACAAGAGCTGTGTGCTACCAGAGTCCAGTAGAAAAGCACATCTAAAATTATAGAATTCCTTATTCATGCCAAAGTTATCCAATCCTCTTCACAAGACCCTAAATCATGTATAGTGGTGATGAACCAGGATATCGATATCCTGGTAGTTCACTTGTACGCATGTTGCAAATTAATAAATTTGCAACATGCATACAAGAGAATTACTTCTCCCTCTCCATCAACTACATTTCCTTTTACTGCCCACCCTCCCAGGAACTTGATGGGGCATTAAACTACCTGGAGTTTACACTGCCCCTGGCCTAGGAAGTCTAGGCCAGGGGGCAGTCCTGATTGCATCTGATATTATTATTATTATTGTTAACAGCTAAAAAACAGCAATCAAACATGCCTAAGGGTGCAACTACAAAGCATTATTACACAGCTCCAAAGCAGAAGCTTGGAGTATAAATTTATACTCCACTAAAAAATAGTTATCATAATGTTCTTGTAATATAAGGGAATAAGTATCTTTAACTTTGGTACTGTTTAGATATTGCACGTTTTGATAATAACATAGCAAATTATCTTGTAAATTATTCTTATTTTGCCGAACTGGAATCCTATTTTACTGTATTTTCTTGATTGCTGTAGTTGCTATTTACTTCAGTTTTCAATATTCGTAGGTGAGAATGGGTTTATTGCTTTTGTCCTTGTACTTATATTCTTGCGAAAAGGCAATATCAATGTTCCTTCGGTCGAGTTATTAGTGTCCAGAATTCTTGCTTCATTGTCGTCACTATATGAGACTTTAAAGGATGAGTACTCCTGTGGAAACCTTGCTTTCAGTTTTGTTACCTGAACATTTGACTTACAAAAGCTGTTAACGTATTCTTGCAATTCTCTTTTAGTTGTATCTGGGGCCAACCTTGAAATAAATATAGCCTTGAACTTTGCAATAACTTTAAGCTTTTTGTTTCTTGAAACCCCAATTAGTAGCAGAGAACTCGGATTCCAGTTTTTTTTACTGCTAGAGTACATTCTTTCAGTTTTATCTGTGTTAGTATTAGCATTAGTATTAGTAATGGCCGCATGGTGCAGAAAGCCTATGGCTTATGCTGCACCAGCCAAAAAAAAAAAAAAAAAAAATCGAATAAAACAATGATAAAAAAAAGAAAAAATAAATAAATAATAATAATAATTAATAAAAGAAAAGGAAAGTAAACCTATCATCCTATGCGCTTCCCTCACCCGAAGGTACTATCCAGATGACCTTTGAATTTCCCCAAACTGTGAGCCTCTACCACCCACGAAGGCAACTTATTCCAGTAACTCGCTGGCTAAAATAAAACTTCCTGCAGTCCAATCTAACCATTTACCCCCATAACTTGAATTGATGTCCCTAATTCTAGCAACATTTATAATCTTGAAAATTTCGTCCTCATTCATTTTACTGATGCCTCTCAGAGCCTTAAACACCTCAATCAAATCTCCTCTAAGGTTTCTAGTTTCCAAACTCTGCAACCCACATATTCGAAGTCTTTCTTCATAAGGACGCCCTTTTGCCGATCTCACCAGGCGAGTTACCCTTCTTTGCACCCTTTCAAGAAGCTCGATGTCTTTCTTTAGGTGCGGTCTCCATACTTGAACACAGTATTCCAAGTGTGGTCTAACATAAGCCTTATATAATGGGATTATCACGTCCCTATCTCTACTTGCAAAAGTTCGATAGATCATCGATAGGACACCGTGGGCCTTCCTTGCAACCAGTTTACAATGCTCAGAGAATTTCATGTCTGACCCCATCGTAACACCCAAGTCCCTTTCCTCCAGTACTGGGTTTAGTTGAACTCCACCAAGTGAATAAGTTATTTTGGGATTACTGTTTCCCAGGTGTAATACCTTACTTTGTTGGATTAAAGCATAGCTGCCATTTTTCTGACCATTCCTGAAGTCTATCTTGGTCTCTCTGAAGAAGCTCAGCTTGACAGTGATCATTAACTACTCTACCAATTTTAACATCATCTGCAAATTTAGACATCACGCCCTCTATCCCTTCATCGATGTCGTTTATGAAAATCAAAAACAACAGTGGTCGTAATATTGATCCTTGGGGAACCCCACTTCTTACATCAACCCAATCTGAGGAATAGCCATTTATCACAACCCTCTGCCTTCTGCTCTGAAGCCATCCTGCTATCCATCTAAGGATTTTCCCAGTGATTCCAACCTGTTCCAGCTTATAAAGCAACCGCTCATGTGGGACTGAGTCAAAAGCTTTACTGAAATCTAAATACACAATGTCGAAATTATTCCTTAATCCAGCTCGTGAGTGACCCTTTCCAAATAGCGAAAGAGATTTGTTAAACATGACTTTCCCTTTACAAAACCATGCTGAGTATCCTTGAGAATTTCAATTCTATCCAAATGATCCTGAATTTCACCCTTGTCAATTGCCTCCATGATTTTCCCTACCGCTGAAGTCAGACTGACAGGTCGATAATTTCACACTTCACTCTTAGAGCCACCCTTATGTATGAGAGATACATTGGCACTTTTTCAATCCGACAGAATCTCCCCAGAGTCTAGTGATGCTCGCATAATTAGCCTCAATGGTTCAATGCACGCACTTGCTACCTCTCTTAAGAATATGGGGTATAGGGGAATGACTGTAACTCACCCAAACCTGCATCTAACAACACTGGGGGTAGCCACTCAAAGACCTCTCAGGTAGCCCTCTCCACAATACCGACCCAAAATACTACTAAATCTAAAAGGTTAAAGGAGACAATCCATACTGGAAAGGGTGCAACAAGACCCACATTTGCAGAAGTAGTCACTGGCAAAAAAGATGCTGAGAATAACCAAAAGATCCCACCAGCAGAGCTCATAGACATCCTCTATTCCCTGGCATCTCTCACCGACCAACATGTTCACTCAAAAGAAACCCGGATGACATATTCAACATATCAGAACATGGAAGACAACACGGCAATAGAGATGCCACAGAACTTTCCTCAAAGGGTACTTATGCTAATTCGTACAATATCACAGCAGTTCAGACTCGTGGTCGAATCTTTATATCTCGATTGGAACCGACTACTAAACCAGACAGCATTAAGGCCATGTTTACAGAAGTACATGGGATGAATATTGATGTGAGACAAAGAAGAACCAGGTATCCAACTTATGCCACTTTCATCCTTACCTGCCACCCAGAGAAGATGAGCTTCCTACTGGATCCAAGGCTATGGCCCCCTGGAACCCTCATCAAACCCTTCCTAGATCAGCAGCCAAGAACTGCAATAAACCACCGACATCAACATCAAACGCAATAGCAATTAAAGCTACCAAGCTCCCAAGCCAACAAAACGCATGAGAAATCAAATAACTTCACTGAGAACAAACTTACCATAGGAAACAAACTGTCCACATATCGTTCAATCCAACTCTCAGTAGATTATAATGATAATCCCCAGAGCTTCAGACCTGTAAAGAATATCCCTGTACACATCGCAATGCACAGTAGACCAGTGCGAACCTTAAAAAGAGACCTGCCACCTGTACGAACTCCAGTTACTATGGCTACCACCATTCGAATTGTCTATCAAAATGCAAGGAGTATTTGTAACAAGCTAGACACTGTCGAACAGCTTCTCCTCTCTAAAACCTTTGATATTCTCTGCATTGCCGAAACGTGGCTTGGAAACGGGTGGGACTCCCTTGCCTGTGCTCTTCAGGCTGGGTACCAGATGCTCAGTTCGTCCAGAGAGGATCGTAGAGGGGGGGGTGAGTCGCAATATTCTATAATACCACTATCTTCTCATTGGCACATTCTGTAGTAACCCAATCCCTTGCATTTGAAGCTGCTATGGTGTCCCTCAAGCTCAATGCCAACCTGATAGACATAGCAACAGCATACATTCCACCAGGCCCAAACAGTGACATCATTGAAGATGTGATCCACTGGCTGGTAAATCACCTCCATGCCTCTGCTAAGCACATTGTTTGTGGAGATTTCAATCTTCCACCTACTCTCACACATCTTAGTAGGAAACTCATTAGCAGTATGGATTCATTGGGTATCGGCCTACTTAATTGCCACCCCACGAGACGATCTAATCTCTTGGATCTGATGTTCTCTTCAGTACCATGCGACCTCGAAGACAGTCCTCAAAACCTATTTCAATCCGATCACGAACCCATTGCCATACTCCTGCACTTAGCCGCACCTAACTTTGATATCCAAGGCCAAAAAAAGAAAAAAGACATCACAGCACCCAAATTCACTGATCCATCACGATGTCTCGAAGCTGCATCCTCGATACCTTGGGAGGCTCTCAATAATTGTATAATTGTGATCTCGAGCTAGCTGTGGACCTCATGACCAGATGGATTCGAACCATTGCAAGTTATGGTGCTACAAAGACTGTCTGCTTCACTCCCCGTTCGAGAGCTTGGTGGACACCAGCACTGAACAACAGCTTTCAACAAAAACAAAATCTGCATAAGAGATGGAAAGAATCAGGCGCTATACAAGATCATATTGCCTTCTCCAGAGCCCGGGCAGTTTTCAACCGTCAGAAAATATTTGCAATTAAAAAGCATTTAAATTCAACCCTACGAAAAGGCAAATCGTTTTATGACTCTGCACACAGGATTACCTAAAGCACTGGACCTTGAACTGTGGATGTGGACATGTGGACATGTGTTTTTGTAAAGGGCGGCACCTAGAACATCTGTTCAACTCCGCCTCGTATCTCTGTGAAGAACAGTATCACTACAATTGGGCCAGATGTGTGTGACGTAGGTTTGTGTGTATTATGTGTGTGTTCTGTTGTTGTGTCTGGCCACTTGGCTACCCAGAAGCATCAATCACCTGGACAGATGATTCTGGGTACTCGTCCACACCACGGGAAGGTGGGCCAGTCCCAGTAATGCACGTACTGTCTCAAAAGAGACACTTGAACTGTGGATGGACCACATTGCACGGTTCTCAAACACTGTGGCCCCGATGCACCTAGGCAACTTACCCATCAACAACGTCCCTACTGATATGCTCGCCACCGTTCGCATCACCAGGAAGCAGCTTATAACTGCTATAAATGGATTGCCACCCACTGCAACTGCAGGCCCCGATCTTGTGCCACAATTCATGATTAAATGTCTTAGCTCGTTTATAATCGGTTCTCTACTATCAATTTTTAACCGTGTCTTAACGCAGCAATACTTTCCTCCTCTCTGGAATAGATATACTGTGAGGTCACACCCTAAATGCCAATCTGCAACCCTAATTAAACAGTTCAGGCCAATTTCTCATTCTTCCAGCTTCTTGAAGCTCATGGAGAAGACATTACTTTCCACCATCACCAATCAAATCATGCCTCACAAACCCCCACAGATTCACTATGGCATTCCAGGTAGATCCACAGTCACCAATTTAACATCGATAACCAACACCATTCTCAGTGCACTAGAAGCTAAAGCAGAGCTTTCTGTCACCTACATCGACCTGAAAGCTGCTTTCGACTCCAACAGTATCCCCTCACTTGTTCACCTCCTAGAAAACTACTTCTACATAAAAGGTGATATGTGGTTTATCACAGCCCTGCTCTCTGACAGAACCATTCTTCTTAAAGCGGATCAACACACGATCCGGAGAAAGATCACTGCGGGAGTTCCCCAAGGCAGAGTTCTCTCCGGAGCATTATTCACTGCAGTTATTATTCCGTTTGTGCAACAGAGAGAAGACATACTCTGCTATGCCGATTATATTAAAATATATACTCAGATTAACCCTGGCGAACATCTCTCAAACATCAATAAAAAGATCTGTGAAAAGTTACACGACTTAGGATCCTATCTCCATCAATTTGGCCTCCTCATTAACCCTGCCAAATCAGCCCAAATTGTCTTTTCTCTGAAGCGCCAACCCACTGAAATCCAAGCTTCTCTAGACGGCATTCCCTTCCCAGTGGTCAAGATGCATACAGACTTGGGAGTCGTCTTCGACTATAAACTGAGCTTCAACCCCCACATTGACAAGCTCATAGCAAAATTCTGTCAAATGCGCTGGACCACAAAACAACAACTGCTCCACGTTAGGGATCTGGATGTGACTCGTCGGTACATATTTTTAACATTTATTTTTATTTTTTTAACATATAATATACACAACAGGCATTCACCCAGTTAAAGTGTATAACAGAGCAAAGGTTGTACAAAACATAAAAATAGATGGTAGACTAATATGCTTTGTACAATGGAAACGGGAAAAGTTCAATTCACAAAAATAAAAAAGATATTCATGACGTCAAGTCCAGCTCCATGAAGACTCGCAGAAAGCAGTATGCTGCAGTAGACATCATCACACACACACACACGAATTAAGGAGGACATCTTTAGCCCAGAACTCATCCGTCAATCGGTCAACGTACTCCAAATAGTTCTGTGAAATTGTTTCTTGTTCACAGCCATATCCAATTCAAACTTGTTCATGAGTGCCAATGTTCTTTTGAAGAAGGAGTTCCTGGATATCTCTAATCTGGAGTTACCGATGTGGAAAGTAGTCTTCTTTCTAGTAGCCACCACTGGAGCGTGAAGGTCAATATGGCACAGAAGATCCGGCAGGTAAGTTGATCCAGCGAAGATGTGGTACAACAGTTTTAAATCAAGAACAGTTCGCCGAGTTTCCAGAGATTGAAGCTTGAAGTAGGAACAGAGATTCCGGTAGAAGATTCTGTGGTAAAACATGGGGTTACGTCTGGAAAGATAGTGGATAAATTTCATCTGGAGCGATTCTATTTGCTGTATCAAGTATGCATAGTGTGGGTTCCATATAGGAGAAGCAAACTCCACTATAGGCAGTATAGTTATCTTAAATAGGAGCACAGAGAACTGAGGATCTTGAAATCTGCACGTCTGCCGTTTAATGAAGCCAATTTGTTTTTTCGCTTGGCTTAATATATTCCTAACATGTTTTTCAAACCCACATGTAGCGGTAAAAGTAACTCCCAGATCTTTAACTTCGTCAACTCTGGAAATCGGCATCTCCTTGATGTAATATTCATTAACTAAAGTCTTTGTTTTTCTCGTAGCGGCAAAGGAAATAGAGCTGCACTTCATAGTATTAACCTCCAAACCATTCAAAGCAACCCAATCAGCAAAAGAGTTGAGAGCAGTCTGAAGGTTAACTGCATCATCTTGACTGCTGATAGGTGAATATAGTTTCACATCATCGGCAAACATTAGTATCTTGATACCACCTCTCTCAACAAATTGCGGTAGATCGTTGATAAAGATGGTGAATAAAAGAGGCCCAAGAGATGATCCCTGAGGTACTCCTCTCGATGGAAAAAATTCCCTTGAGACTTCCTGTCCGATGATCACTGTATGTTTTCGATATGAGATATAACTCATCAACCAGGATAATAAAGGGTCAAGTATTCCATAGTGGCTTAGTTTTTGAGCAAGTTGATTATGCGGGAAACTGTCAAAAGCCTTAGTAAGGTCTGTGTAGATCACATACACCTCAGTATACTCCGTCGTACTGTATGCCTCGGAAATTTTGGGGTCGGCGGCCCCTACCAACATCAAGCGCGTGTACCCCGCCGAATACTGGCTCCTTCGTTGGATCACGCAAAAACATCGTCGCCCACCCCAGCAAAGGACAACTGCGATGGCGATGTCACTTCATTTTGCCCGACTTCCAGATCTTGTATTTGAAAAACGCCTTGTTCTCACTGTCAAGATGACAACCGGAATGGTCTCGGAGCCAAGCATCTGAGAACTGTGTGGCTGGAGGATCCTTCTACCCGGACTGAGGTCAGCTCCCACGCTCACAGCTCACTATAACAGACTATCACTCAGTGACCGCTTTCTCCCCAGGGAGATGCTCCCCACAATCCTTTCAATTGACGGCGACCTCTGTAGGTTTGTGAAGGATCGGAGGTACCGAAAACAGATCCTTAAGAGCCTGACCTTGGCCAGACAAAGTGCACATTGATAAGGGCAGCATAATAATGCCCAATGTATTGTAAATAATGTTCAAAGCACGATGTCTTTATGAATGTGTTGTAAATAAAGTCAACAATATCTTTATGAATATAAATATTAATATAACATAATGTACATATGAATATCTTTATTATTTCATTGTAAATACTCTCAAAAGCATATATTCTGTAAATAATCTGACACTGATTCTATTTTATTGTTGGCTCTGGGAGATGAGCCCGAACTTCGATGTGGGCCCCGTTTCCCCAAGGCTATTATTGTCCACCATCCAATGTAAAACCCCTGGCATTGCTGCTGTGAAGGGTCTATTGTATATACCACGTTTGTATACAATAAAGATTATATATATTCCATCAACTCCAGGAGCCTTACTGGCGCGCCTCCTTAGCCAGGTGGGAAGGAGCAGCAATGCTTAGCACACGGTTCTTGATTAGACCGGGGTTCGAGCCCGTGACTACCAAATATGGAGGATGCGGAAAGGTCAGGGAATGACCGGAGCAATATGGCCTTAGTTGCTAATGCTCCTTAAAAACCAAATAACAAACAAAGCCTTACTGGCCTGTAGTTTCGAAAATTTTTTCATTAAATAATCTCGCGAAATTTCAATATCATTAATTACATATTTTTTAACTTCGCTCCCACAATTTTCGATTGCCACAAAAGGTTTTTCATTTGTAAATATCGATGCAAAATAACTGTTGAGTTCATCTCCAACGGCAGCTGGTGTATTCAATACTATCCCCTTTCCCTTACGTAAAGGTCCGATCTGGTTTGTCCTGCTCTTCTTGGCATTTATATATGTGAAGAATTCTTCATCCCCCCTCTTTGCTCTGTTTGCTAGTGATTTCTCATAAACTGCCTTTGCCTGTCGAACCTTTTCTGTGGCTCTATTACACATCACCTTGTAGCTGTTATAGGCTTCAGTACTTTTTATTGCTCTGTAACGTTTCCATGCCACCTTTTTCTGCTCAAGTAATGCGGCAACTTCACTATTCATCCAACTTGGAACCCTCCTCGTGGAGTATTTTTTTAATGGTATATACGCATTCAAGGCATCTGTGATTAATGTTTTAAAAGCGTACCACAGTTCAATTGTATTCATTCTCAGCGCGATATCTACCCAGTTAATAGAGGCCATGTAGTACCTTAAGGCGTCATAATTTCCTTTTCTGAAATTAAAACCCATTCCTTTGCCTTTTACTACTGCTACCTCTCTCGTCATCATCCACCGTAGAACTCCGCGATCACTTCCTGCTACTGGTTCCTCTACTGTCAGCCCTGTTATGTCATCTGATTCATGTGTGATGATGAGGTCTAGGATATTCTTTTCTCTAGTACTTTCCCTGACATGTTGATACAAATAACAGTCATCTAGTTGATTTAAAAATTTTGTTCCCCATGTCGAGTTTCCTTCCCATTTACTCCAATCAATTAGAGGCAAATTGAAATCACCCATAATAAGACATTGACGCTTACTTGCCCATTCCATTTGCATGTAGAGGCTTTTGTCATAGTCTTCACAATCACCTGGTCTGTAGATTACTCCTACTCGCATTATACCTTTGTTTCCAACTATCTCACACCATACAGACTCTATACTAGCATGTGAAATGTCTGAATCCGGGAAAGCTATCGTCGCACTCAGGCTGCTTCTAATAAGAAGCATTACCCACCACCCTTTCTATCTACCCTATCCTTCCTAAATGCATTATACAAGCCGTATTTAAACTCATCATCCCCAATTTCCGGGTGGCACCACGTCTCTGTAAGCCCTATTATGTCCGCGTTACTTGTTTTAACCAGCAGTTCGAATTCGCTCATTTTATTGACGACACTTCTAACATTACTGTATAAACAATTAAGATTTACTGTTCTTGTATATTTAACAACCCTAACACAACCCTTGAAGTTTTTTTAGGCTCTCTTCCCTGATATTAGCTACCCGCTCACGTGAAACGTCTTTGCCCCCAGAACATCTAGATAATACGTCCAGTTGGGGTAACAGATAAGAACTCTTGAGGTATGTGCAAGGGTTACTTTGACCAATATTATCAGATAAACGCGTGTCAGTATTACCCACATCCCCCCTAACTAGCAGTTTCCCTGAACCTTTAAGGTATCCTCAATAATACTGGCAAAAACTTTTGCACCACCTTTGTTTAAGTGTATCCCGTCTCTACAAAACAAATTCCTTCTACCTACAAGTGTGGGCCATGCTGATAGAAATTTACCCCCTAAAGCCTTGCAGATTCCTTCAAGCTTTGAGTTAATCCACAAGGCTCTTAACATATAATCCCTCCTATCGTGTCTGGGCAGAATTGCAGACACATAGACATTATGGCCTAGCTCGCGACATTTCCTCAGCATGGTCCTGTATTTTTCCAACAAATCGTCAGATCGTGTACGTTTAATGTCATTAGTCCCCACATGAATAATAATATTCTCTTTACCCCCCACCCTTAAAATCTGACAATCTGTTGGTAACATCATTAATAGTTGCAGATATACTCTGGTTCTACTCCACCTATCCTCATTACAAAAAATATTCCCCGTTTCCCTGACAATGGAGTGTCCTAATAAAACAATGTCCTTTTTAACCAGAGTAGTTTGCACTTGGTTTTTCTGTTTTGAGGCTCGAATCGGGTGTGCATCACTTGGTAGGTTGCTGGAGCTTGAGTCCCTGACGGCTCCCAAATGCATTATTCTCGAGGTAAAGCACCCATTTTTTCAGTGACTCAAATTGTTCCATCAGTACACCAAATTGTAATTTAGGATCTGTGCACTCCTTACATCGATCACAAAGAAAAGAATCCCCAGGTGAGGTAGGATTAGTCACCAGGTCGACCTTGGAAAACATTCCACAGGTTCCGCAACGGATTAAGTCATGACTCACCCGTAAATCGCCATCGGCTATTTCCGCGTGAGTCACGATACCCTGTGACATGTTTAACACAGATCTCGTAACTACCATTATAAAATTAGCTAAATATCAAAATTAACTTTAAAAAATTATATATATAATATTATAAAAATCAAACTGTTACAGGAAAACCTATAACAAAATAATCCAACAATATCTAAATAAATAAAATATTTAAAAGCAATAATCAACATTTTTTTTTCATTCATTTATTAATTACACACAATATAGTCTCAAGATTATGTACATAAAAATATATACATGATTTATATACAAGATATAGTTACATATAATTATATGCTCTGACAACATTAAACTCTCGTGTGTGTGTGTGTGTGTGTGTGTGTGTGTGTGTGTGTGTGTGTGTGTGTGTGTGTGTGTGTGTGTGTGTGTGTGTGTTCTTAATCAGGGTAGCTCCCAGGCATAAGCCCAAATCTACCTTGAGAACTTGGGAATATGTAGTCTTTACAAATCAGTCCTGAAAAAAGTATGTTAAATTACCTGAGTCTGATTTTACTGTAGCGCGATTCGCACATGAAATTCCCCACCCACTGGAGGTAGTGCAATACCAGTGAGTGCCAGCAATCCCGCACCCCGGGTTGCCCATACATACCAGGGAATCAGCAGGGGAAAAAAATAAAAATAAATAAAATAAACAAATATATATATATAATAAAACAACAATAATATTCAATAGTCTGGATGGCACAACTATAAACTTCAAAAATCACAGTTCAACTAAATATTTTCTCAGTTGCTGTTCCACATGCACTGGAACCTCCAAAACCAATAAAGGTACTATCCAGCAAATCTCCAACTATACGCCATGGATAATAGAACTATTAGAGCACCAGACCGAACGCAAAGAATCAGGTCCAGCACCCAGAAGGGAGTATTCATGATCGCAGCACAAAAGACAACTAACCAGTGCACCAGACCAATTAACCAGAGCCAGACCCAACACCATGAATCAGGTCCAGCACCCCAGCTGCTATGCCGAGGTAGAAAGAAATAGTGAAACTTGATGAAGCCAATCCACTCACCAGGTTTGCCTCTCAAAGAAAGGCTCTGAGAACAGTTCTTCTTGCAAAAACAGCAGCTGAAAACTCCTGAAATGAATTAAAACAGTCACGATCTAGCAGCTTAGATGTGTGCAGCCCAGATGAGCTACACACAAGCCTGGAAAATATGATACTGTACATAGTTTACATATTCATAAGCTGTCATAGCATTTAAACTCTCTCCAGGTATCTCATTATTATCACTATCGAAAACTGTAGTCAAATAATTTTTAAAATTGTTCCAGTTAACACGGTCCATAGAAACATAGAAAATCTAGACAGATCACTCGTAGCGAAGCTCTTTTCCCTTACTTCGAAACAGAGATCAAATGAAATTGCACGGTGATCACTATTTACTAAACCAGAATTGACTTCCCAATTCAAAATAGAATCGCACATACGAAGAGATGTCACAGTTACGTCAATATTAGACTCTCCATTTACAGTTGAAAAGGTGAACGCCTTATTTGGAAGGTTTTGAACAACAAGATTATGAGATAATAAGAGGTCTTCAAATTGGTTCCCTCTCGCATCAGTATATCCACTGTGCCAAAAATGTGATATTGCATTAAAATCAGCAGTCACAATGAGATTATGGAATGCATATCTTAAACAAATATTTTCCAAATTATGAAGCGTTATCTAAATATCTTCCGATGGAGGGCAATACAGTGATACCAGGTAGAAAGAAGAAACTTGTGAAGGCACAAGAATGCTTGTGCATTCTTGTGCCTTGCATTCTTGCATTCTCATACACGCGGAGCACAAACCCGTGATTGACGTTACAACAAGGTCTTCATTAAAAATCACAATAGCGGATTTTGGAGGAACATCCACAGCTGCTACTATTCTAGTAGAAGAAGGAAAACCCATAATCTTATGGGCTGCCCCTCCTACTTGTGAGGAATAAAATGGCTCCTGGATACAAATAATGTCTATACAATGCTCCAAGGCAATCACCCTTATTTCATCAGCAACTGCCCGACAGCGCTGACCATTTCTTTGCAGAATTTTAAATCTCTATGTCCTTGCAAAGCTCCAGAGTTAAAATCAGAGGAGGAGTTATTATCCATGATTGATGCGCATGTTTGCTAATTCCACTGCTCTCATGTCCTCAGGACACTTAATGTCTCTTACGGAGTGATTACAATCTCTGTTTCTTCTCTTACAATTAATACATTGTGGAGGGTCCTCCTTGTGAGGGCACTCATTGAAAACATGACCCCCATTAGCACAGTGACCACAAGAAACAGTCTTGTGTGGACATGACTGTGCACAATGTCCAAAACCCAGACATCTAAAACACTTGTTCACCACCGTGCATTTCCGAAACCTATGGGAACCGAATTCAAGGAAAATTCTTTCATTATGAAACACGCATTTATATACTCGAGGGCTGAAACCAATGACCCAATTAGCTGCATTAGTTCCAGATCCAGAATTAAATCTGAATGTTACTTCATCTTTTACCTCATCCTGAGTAAATTCGTAATCTAATGAGGATTTATACTATAAAAACATTTTTATAGTATAAATCCTCCAGGATTTCGTCTTTTGTAAACCCTTTGGGCACTTCGTATACAAGTACTGTTGGATCTGACATTTTAGGCCTCTCGGTCGATTTCAGCTTTGAAGGAGGTTGGTCTATCGACCAACCTCCTTCAAAGCTGAAACATTCCTTATCCTAGTTGCATCTTCTGAGTTTGTGGTTTATAATAAAACCCCTTTATTCCTCAGGAGACGAATATTTTTAATCTCATATTCTTATAATCCTTCTTAATTGCATCTGCCACCGCATTCCTGACGTCTTGGCTCGAAGCCAAAGTAGAATTCTCTGTAGGGTCTTTCGTTTAGTGTCTTTCGAAACCTCTGTAGGTTTTGAAAGACCCTAAAAACGATCTAAAAACATTGTTTTTAGGTCCGAAATACCATGAGGACTAACCGAGGACAGAGGCGCAACCTTATTTGCAGCTGCAACACCCATTGCGCGCTTCGCAGTATCCTCCCTAACAATAGTATCACCATTAGAATTCTTACAGACCAAATTCTGCCTAACTGCATCAGCAAATAATCTGTGAGGAGCTGCCCGTTTCTCCATTACCTGATCAAAATGATTTGCTCGAATTTCTAGTTACGCTAATTTAGCTTTTAATCGCTCATTGTTAATCAATAAAGCTGTTGTGACTGCCTCCAAATCTCCCCACAAACTACGGATGCGATTTGAGGCCAACTTTGTTACTTTGCTTGAATCAGCTGACATAAACTCTCCCAAAGCCTTTCGAATTTTGGCTACCGTTGCATACACTGCAGAAGCCTCAAGGAACCCTCGAAGGTCCAAACCCTCGGTAAATGACGAATACTGAACCACATCATTTTCACTAGAACTATCTTGATTATCCGTATTAATCGTAGAAGTAATAAGATTGACATCCGTTCCTATCGATGGGGTAGACTCTTCCACCCACACATGAGGATTTTTATCCTTATCCTTGTCTTTATCTTTTTTCAACCGAGGAAAAAGCACTCTGGGCATTTTAGGGATTTTCGGGGTTTTTTTACCTCTAGACTGTTTTACATTGTCTGAAGATTTCTTTCTCCTCGCCGAATCCACTAACTCTGATCCGGAAGACGAATTCTCTGCGTCAGAATGTCTAGTTAAAGTTTTTTCCAAATCCGTATCCATGTTTAAAAGTGTATGTTTTAGTTAAGAAAAACAAAAGCCATAAATAAATAATCTTATAGCTGGATAGATTTCTCTTCTTCAAAATGTCCCGAAAGATAATCACCCTACTTCAAAATATGAATTATATTATATTTGATATTATATTCAGTACTATGTATTACTGAGATGGCACTAGTTAGTGTTTTCCATCTCCATGGATATATTTAAACAAAATTTCTCAGGTAACCATTTTCTCCCATGAAAATAGTATGGGCCAATGCTAAGTCTATGGGAAATTTCACAATGGTATATATCCCAGTGTTATCTATATGTATTCCTATGTATAGTAGTCAAATAATGAAAGACAACGCTTCACTCAATGATATCAGCAAAACCCCACGATCCCGACACCCAAAATTTAACCCAACAACTCACCAACACTTCATCTTTAAGAAGCACATAATTTTATAGCAGGGGATGGCTTAAAATACTTTAAATAATCTTAAGAACAGGAGCACATTTCCACGATTAGGAATAATCAACAGTAATCCAATCAACTTAACTGAGCAGCCCTGACGAAGCGCCTCTGCTCACCTCGAATGTCAACACTCAATTGTTATCTGCTTCCGCCGTATTACTGCCATTTTCTGTGTTCTCAGAAGAAATCTATACAGGCAAGACACCCAGACATGCTTTGTCTGTGTGTCTTGGCTGTATAGATTTCTTTTGCATCGATCAATGCAAAATCTCCCCTCTGGCATAGCACAACTACTGATCCCCGTGATCAGTAGCAACCGGAAACTTGACTACGTATAGCAGCTCATCTGGGCAATGAAATATAGACATAACAGCAACCACAAACAATCTACAAGAAGAAGAAGAAGAAGAAGAATTGGACCATAATACCGAGTTGGACCTTGAGTGACCACAGGGTCGCCCCCTTTCACGTCAATCACCACCACTGCAGGACGCCATCAACACAGGGGAAAATCCCAGAATTCTTCAGGTTCTCCCTTAGGAAGGTGGACTGGCAGCTCTTTGACATATCCATTAAGGAGGGCTTCCCGGAACCCGAGATCGACCCCTCACAATGCTCACTCCTGAGGAGTTAGGAACAAACATTCAAGACACTATTATCAAAGCATCCTACAGATCACCCAGGGAGTGGAAATTCTCTCCCAAAAGTCTGTGCTTGGTGGAACGTTGAGCTCACAAACCTGCGTTTCTCTCAAAAGGGAAACTTGGAGGAAGTTCGTCGAGGAATCAGGCAACACCAACCAATGGGGACTACTCTACAAAATAACAAGAAACAAGATCTACTCCACAGAGGTATACAGTTCAATCCAAACAGACCAAGGAGAGACAACAAGCTGGAAAGACTCAATAAACACTGTCCTAGACAAGCTCTTCCCCTCGGATGACCCAACGAGGACCATCCGGAGCACGGGATAATCAGGAAGAGAAATGCAACCTACAACTCACCGCACCAGGCAGAACCTTTTACACTACAAGAACTCGAAGGTGTGATGAAGAATATCAACACCAAGAAGTGTCCAGAAATGTATCTGGTTGAAAGTGCCTTCATCATCAGATTTTTTAAACTAATACCAAAAATCATATTGACGCTCTATAACAAATGCTTAAGGCATTCCACTTTCCTCAAAGCTTGGAAAATTTCCCCGATCCATTTGATACCTAAACCAAACAAGTTACCAACCGATCCTAAATCCGTAAGATCCACTGTCCTGCTAGCCAACATGGGCAAACTATTTGAGAGGCTGATTGCCCTTAGAATTACAGCTCTGTTCCAGACACAGGACATGATTTCTCGATCGCAGTATGGATTTACACTGGGGCGGTCCTGGGAGGATGCCCTGTCAGATCTGGTCTCACATATCAAAACATCTGCTCCTAAATATGAACTGGCAATTTACATCGACTTTGAGGGGGGCCTTTGATTGAGTGTGGTGGGAGAGTGCCTCAGAGTTGCTGACTGCCCAGCCAATCTCTACTGTCTCCTCAGAGACTACTTCGCAGATAGGCATATCACAGTCAAATCCACATTAATCAATCAATAGAAACGTCACCAGGATGTCTTCAAGGATCTGTACTGGAACCCCTAATATGGAATATCGTATTTCAGGGCTGGTTGAAAAACTCAAATGACAATTCTAAAATCATAGCTTTTGCTGACGATCGGACACTGGTAGTTGCTGGACAGTCCAGGGCTAAGCTGCAAGTAAATGCACAGAGAATCCTTGATAACCTAACAGATTGAACAAAGAGGAACAAACTCCAGATCAATCCCTTGAAAACAAATATGGTGGTTTTTAAGTCGAGCCTCGACCTCAGAAGACCTCCGCAGTTCAAAATTGCCGAGGTCCGGCTGCCGTTGGTAAAACAAACCAGAGTCCTTGGAGTCATTATCGACCATAAGCTCTCATTCCTCCAACATCTTCAACACCTGTCTGTAAAAATCAAAAACTTTTCGGCTTCCACTGTCAGAATTTCTTGGAACGACAAGGGACTATCCAGACGAACAATACTCCTCTATTATAAAACAGTTTTTCTCCCCACTGTTACCTTTGCAACCGGGGCCTGGTTCCGCAGGGCGACCAATGTCAAAATCAGAGAGAAACTAAATTAAATAAAGAGATCCATGCTGCTATCCACTCACCGCATCTGCAGAACTGTTTCAACCGCAGCCGTACAAGCCCGTACAAGTAATTTCCCCTTGACGTGCACCTAATTTTTCGAGAACTTTGCTACCAAATTCAGAAGAGAATTTCTATCACACTGCTAGATATAAGTATCGACCTGGATGCTGACACCAAGATAGAAAGAACTCGATGCTACACAGGTGGCAAAACAAGGTGGCACACAAGGTACGATGCTACACAAGGCGGCAGATGATCACGAGGTGGCAAGAGATGGAATGCGTCAACGACAGGAGCTGTGACGCGAAGGTTCCTCCCTGATGTGAAATTCACAACAACCAGAACAGTGAACTCTTGGCTTACACTGTCCCTTGAAGCCTCATTTTTAGTGACAAGACACAGATGAATAAACCCAAAAATTCATCAGCTTGGTTTACTTAACACGGATGAATGTTACTGCGGGGAACGCGACGACTGGCAGCACATAATGTTCAAATACCCAGAGTACTGTCATCACAGAGAACGGCTATTTAGAGAGTTTCCCGATCTCACCCCGGACACACTTGGACACTATTTCTAACTCCACAAACCCTTGAAACATTTCAGACTTTTGCTAAAGACATCTTTAGCATTAGCACTAACAAAAGCACATGATGCAAGAAAGCAAGCTTATAGAGCATCAGCCAAAAAAAAAAAAAAACCTTCTAATTTCACCCATCCACTCGCTCCAAATGTTTGTCTAGTTCTGCCTCGAATCTGTTTAAGCAAACAACTTCTACAACGACAGATGGAAGTTTGTTCCAGCAATCAACCACACGCTGGCTAAAGGTAAACATCCGCACATCAATCCTACAACTGTCTTTCCTCAATTTGAATTTATGCCCTCTCAGGCGGTCATTCAGAGCAAGAGGAAGAATCCCATCGGCATTGAGCTGCTCAAACCATTCAAGGCCTTATACATCTCAATCAGATCACTTCGCAGGTACCTAGTCTCCAGACACTGTAATTTGCAAAACTTAAGCCTTTCTTCGTAAGTGCAACCCTTTGTTCCATTCACTAATCTTGTTAACCTTCTCTCTACTCGTTCGAACAGCTCTATATCCTTCTTAAAATGAGGCCTCAAGTCCTGTATACAGTACCCAAGGTGTGGCCTGACCTTTACCTTATACAAGGCAAAAATCACCTCCTTATCCCTACTAGAAATATTTCTGTATATCATTGACAATACACCATGAGCTACTCTTCCCGCCCGTCCGCACTGCTCAGAAAACTTCATATCTGCCTGCACAATTAGTGTCAGTGCAGCACCACAAAGTTGATACGTTAGTCTTGTGTTACTGCTTCTCATATGCAGTACTTTACATTTGTCAATGTTAAACTTCAGTTGCCAATTCTCAGCCCATCTGCTCAACTTTTCTAGATCCTGTTGCAGCAGCTACTGTCATTAGTGTCATTAACAACCCTGCCGACCTTCGTATAGTCTGCAAACTTGGATATTAAGCCTGATATATACCATCATCTGATATACCATCAATATCATTAATGAATACAGAAAACAACAATGGACCCAACACTGAACCCTGAGGGACTCCACTAATAACATTAGTCCACGAAGAGCAGTGTCCATTGATTACCACTCTGTCTTCTGCCACTCAACCATCCCTTTATCCGTAGCAGCAATTTTCCTCCAATGCCACACTGCTCCAATTTGTGCAGCAGTCTTCCATGTGCAACAGTATCAAAAGCCTTTCTAAGATCCAAATATATGATATCAAAGTTATTCTTTGCATCCAGTTCCTCTGTGACCACATCGTAGTATTCAATCAAATTGGTCAGACAAGTCTTCCCCTTAACAATCCCATGCTTTTTCAGAGCTATAGCTGATGTCTTGTCTAGATGATCCTGCAATGCATCTTTAACCAGTTGCCTCCATTAATTTCCCAAGTAATTACAGACCCGTTAAACTAACAGGTCTGCAATTACTTATGTCGCCCTTTGATCTTTCTTTGTGAATTGGGGGGGCCACATTTGTACATCTCCAGTCCACGGATACCTCCCCTGAGTACAAGGAAGCTCTCATTATTACCTCATGTGTGAATGAAGATGCAAAATACTCATTTAGTTTGTTAGCCACCTGAGCAGGATCATCAACAGTTAAACTATGAATATCCAGTGGACCAATCTGATTCATCCCTTTTCTTCTAGAGTTTACATAAGTAAAGAACTCTTTGCTGTTTTCTTTGCATCCTTTGCCAAAGATTTCTCGTAATCTGCCTTCGCCTGCCCAACCTCCTTTGTAACTTGGTTACAGACCAGCTTATATCTATCATAGGCTTCCATGTCACCCATTAATTTATATCTATCCCATGCATTTTTCTTCTCTGCCATATTTTTTGAGTAAATACCATTAGTTCATCTGACATCCATTTAGGTCTAAATCTTGAACAATATTTCTTTGTTGTTATGAAAAGCCTAGTAGCTTCCAAGATTAATTCTTTGAATGCTTCCCATTTTGAATATGCTGTTGTTAACATCATCAGTTGGTCCCACTGTATAGAATTTAAATACTGTCTCAGACCACCGTTTTACGAAATTAGAAACCCTTCACGAAAAGAAAAACGCTGTACCTGACAGCGAATGTCAATAACCAAGAAGATACCAATCACTGAAGAAGTAGTCGGAGCAGATAATATCACTGTTATGGCCCACTTGCCGCATTAAACACTTTTCTTTGTTTCTTTTTTTTTTTTTTTTCTTGCGCTCTGCCATGAACTGGGGCTTCTCAGTTCTGGACAGCCACATTCTCATTCTTCTCGCTTTTTTTTTCTCGCACTACCCTCTGGTACGGGACCCCCTGGGCTGAGAGGTCCCCTCCTCTCTTATCCAACCCCTCTTTTTCCTCTTTATCCAGTAAGTAATTCCTCCCTGTGGAATTTTTCCCTCAGGAGGGTAGGGCGAGCTATTTGTAGGGAGAGGCCCTTCCTTCCCGCTACTAGGGATGGCAACCTGGAAGCTGCTGTCCTGGTGACTGCGGCTTCTAGGTAGCCAAAGGGCCAAAACACAGCATTACACTACGGAACACACACATAAGCTCACTAACAAAATTTTTTCTCTCCTATCACTTTTTCCCGAGTGGGATGAAAATTCCCTGTGCGGGATGAAAAACTTTTTTTTCGCCTCTCCTCCTCTACTTTCGTTTTTTTTTTCCACTACACACATATGGCCTAAACATAACAGAGTCTGTAAATATGAACTGTGCTAGGAGCCGCCCTTACATAAAACACATACATACATACGTACGTACCTAAACATCATTGCTGACCAACTACATCCTTTCATGGCAACAGTCTTCCCCTCTGGCGGTGCCGTCTTTCATCAGGATAATGTGCCATGCCATACCCCCCCCCCCCCGGATTGTTCGGGACTGGTTCGCGGAACATGAGGAAGGCTTCCAGATATTGCCCTGGCCTCCAAATTCCCCAGACATTAATCTCATCGAGCATCTGTGGTTTGTGTTGGAACAGTAAGTCCGATCTGTGGCGTCTCAACCACGTTACGTGTTGGTACCAGATACCACAAGATACATTTAGAAATCTTGTAGCGTCTATGTCTCGCCGGGTACGAGGTGTTTTGGCTGCACGTGGAGGACCGAAATTACGGGTTTCCCTAATATAATAATTTGTAATTTGCACGTGGAGGACGAACATCATATTAGTAGTAGTAGTAGTAGTGGCATGTGATGCAAGAAAGCAAGTGTATGAGCTTATGCAGCATTAGCCAAAAAAAAAAAATCATACCATTCTCTCCAAATGCCTGTCCAGTTCCTCCTTAAATTTATTCAACCTATCAACTTCCACAACGACAGATGGAAGTTTGTTCCAGCAATTAACCACCCGCTGGCTAAAGGCAAATTTCCGCACATCTATTCTACATCTGTCCTTTCTTAATTTGAATTTATGCCCCCTTAGGTTCGTAATCTGAACAAGTGGAAGGATCCCATCAGAATTCAGCGTGCCCAACCCATTCAAGGCCTTGTACACCTCAATCAGATCACCGCGCAGGTGCCTAGTCTCCAGCCACTGCAATTTGCAGAACTTAAGCCTCTCTTGGTAAGAGGATCCCTTCATTCCCCTCACCAATCTTGTTGCCCTTCTCTGTACACGCTCAAGCAAATCTACATCCTTCCTTAATTAGGTAGGTGGTCATAATGTTTTGGCTTATCGGTGTAATTGCATCACGTTATCATTACTCTCAATACAGGAGATCGATGATTAGACAACGATCGAACAACCGATTTCCTAGATTCTACTGACCATCGTGCCGATTGCACGATAACCTGGAGAAGCGCCCTTGCAACAATACTTACTCGTAAAGCGCAATCTAATACTTAATTCAAAGGAAGATTGAGCAATAGGATTCTCTGGACTGAAGAATCAATGAAAAATGCATTATATAATGCATATGATTTACATTTAACCAATTGTATGTAATAAACCCACATCCATAAACTCTAAAGAAAATTATGATAGTTCTAAAAGTAAATGGACTGGAGAGATATTAAAAAAATTATCACCACTGCTTGACGCTAGCAGCAGCAGGAACACAGCTTGAAAAAGAAAAGTGCCACAAAATAAAATCCTGACATTCAGCTCTCACAAAGAAATCAGCGTGGAAAAGTAACAACGAAATAGACCCAGTTCTGGCTTCAGAAACTGGCAGTGAAGCTTGAAAAAATCTGTGGATCTTGAAAGTCACTTTACATATAATGAAGAAGCAGGTGCAATTCCTGGTTTGAATCCCCAGCAGTTATAGCAAATTATACTTGCAAAAAAGAGTGCAAACAGTGCTGTCCGTGCAAATGCTGTTCACTACCTGAAGAATGTGTCCCTGAATCACATAAATTTTATAATCACTGCCCTCTATGCGCTGCCAATCAACAAAGCGTTATTACTAGCATTTTATCGACTTATTATAATCGACTTTTGTTTAATTTTTCTATTTGGGTTTTTCATACCGAAAGATTAAATTACTTCTGTCTACTGCCAGCCTTTCGCTGTACCACAAAAAAAAAATTAAATGCAATCCACCTGCTTCCCCCTCCCCACAAGTATTGATCTAGCAGGCCTTCGACCTCAACTATCTGGAGACAACTTATTCAAATAGTTAATAATGAACAAAAGACTTCAAAATCACAATTTGTTGTAAGTTTTCTCTTGTTTTGCAGTTAAAAAAAGTGAATTGCGAATGGAGAAATTATAACAAGACACTGTTGTTTTAGTAGTGTTTTAAGTGCATCGGCATCTTAGGCCATATATAATATGCCTGTAAATTGTGGTCGATTTCCAGTTTGCTGGACGAAAAACTATTGCCACTCTCGCCTGGGACCGATTAACTCAGCCGCGTTGTGAAAAAGGCAATAAGAATTTCTCGCATTGACGCGATTCAAACTCAGATCTTTTCCACCCGGTGTTGGAAGGACGGTGATTCTACCAACTGTGATATCCACGATATCTTCCAGACATTAAATTAAATTCGATAAAAATTATATGAGGTGATTCTTTTTACGTGAAAAAAAATACGAAATTCCACCTCTATTTTCGATTCCTGGTATTCAATAATGAATCAAGGTTATTTCTCACTAAGGAATTTCCGCGTCGAGAACTTATTCCGTGTCTGCGAATTTCATTCACACGTGTTGGCTCTTGCTACATGCAAGAAATAAAAAGTCAGCTTAAATGAAAATAACCCAAGTGATTCAGTTAAGACAGCGGTTTTGTTATTTCAATGTCACGCTCACGTTCGTGAGATCTCATGACCTACCAGAAATCATGGCAGATCTCGGAATTTGCCTGATGACAGCGGAATTTTTGATGACCAAGGGTAAATTGGTAGGGATCTCAAATTGCTTTATATAATGGGATTATAAACTCTCTACCTTTAAAAGCAACTGTACCATAAATCATCGGCAGAACACCATGGCGGAAAGTAAATTTCCCAGCATGCACTCTATATCCCTTGCCTCCCTTAGTTGAATTTACATCCTCTGATTCAAGCGACATGTGAAACGTTTGCCTATCCTCACTCCGAGCTTCAAAAACTTCAGCAGGAACTAACTTCCCTAAGGTTATCAACTTTTTATTCGACTTCTCACCTAATATCGCCACCCTTCTGCCAGTTTTATGAGATGCAGTCTCTCTCTCTCTCTCGTTGGACTCTTTTACGTAGATCGTATATTTCAGTACGAGTGGCTGCATACATTGTGTCCTCGCGGTTAGCATGATTATCGCGATCACCGTCCTTTCTCATAATGTGGAAAACGCGAATCCTGGCTCTAGAGGAGGAACTTTTATTAGCTTTTTTTTTTTTTTTTCGCAATGTGGATGAGTTAGTCAGTCTCAGACGAGGGTCGCATGGTTTTATCCCCTAGGATCTGTAGTTTTCGTCCATGAAATAAGAAAAATCGATTGCAGAATACAGGCTATTACAGACAATATACTGATGTCTCATAGCCTTAGCTGCTTTGACGATTAACGCGAAAACCACTGTACCCGACCTCCATGAGTGGATGTAGTATTCTGAGTGCGATATCACAACTGGTTGTTATATATAGTGGAATTATAACCTCCTTATCTATACAAGCAATTGCTCCATTAATCATTCATTGGACACCACGAATTTCTCCTCTTTTTCGCCTCTTTGCATTTATCATAATGCGCAGTTCTCTTCCTTCATCTACCATTTGCAATTGACATCTTCCAAGTGTAAAAATGTTGGGTTTTTAATTGCCGAATGTAAAGCCACGCATTGTGCAAAATTAAGACACCGTTGTCGTTTATCTTATAATAATCCAGGCCTACCAAAATCTGAAGGGGTGCTGCATGGTACTGGTCAGTAACTACTTTCCTTATCTTTACTTCATTTGCAAATTTTTATATCGCACATTGTATATGGGGATCAATCGCATCGGTCCACTTGATATCGATTGTTCAATCATTGATGATCTCACTCAAGTTGCTGATAAGCTGAATATGTATTCTGCATTTAAATTCATACATGAGAAATTCTTTGTGAGGTGGGGGAAGAGTGTATGACAGAAGCTTATTAAACTCTACGTGAAAGTGGAAAGGAAATAACCGATGTTAAAAATAAGAAGGGCCTTAGTGTTGGATGGGATCTATCCAATTATATTAAGGGAGGCAGCAAAGGAGGTAAGCAAACCTCTTATTTATAATCAAACCCCTTATCCATAATTATGAGGTAATTCTTGGATTCAGGGGGAAGTACCAAATTCACAAAAGAGATCAAGGAGTTACATGAGTAATTGAACTGTTAGCTTAACTTCTGTTCCAGGGAAAATAATGGAGTCACTGGAGGAACTAATTCGGGAACATCTAGAGAGGAGTGCAGTTGGATTTCTCAAGGAGCAATTTTGTCTTATCAATCTGATTGGATACTATGATGCAGTAACAAAGGAACTGGATGCAAAAAATAATGTTGATATCATATACCTGGATTTCAGGAAAGCTTTTGATACTGTTGCACATACAAGACTGCTGTACAAATTGGAGCAGTATGGCATTAATGGCAAGTTACTGCTATGGATAAATGGATGGTTGAGCGGAAGAAGACAAGGAGTGGATAAAAAATGGACACAACTCTGCATGGACTAATGTTATTAGTGGAGTCCCTCCCCAGGGTTCATTGCTGGACCCATTGGTGTTTTGTTTATTGATGATATTGATAGTAATAATGACGATATATTTCTGAAAACAAGATCTATAAAAATTAGGCAGTAGGGCTGAGAAATGGAAATTGAGGTTTAACACAGGTTAATATACAGGAATTTTGTCAGCAGGGATACAGTGGCGATTATTTCATTGTATAAGGAAATGGTCAGGCCACATCTTGAGTACTGCATACAAGTCTGGAAGCCTCAATTTAAGAAGCATGTACAGCTGCTCGAACGAGTGCAGAAAAACGCAACGAGATCGATGAGGGAAACAAAGCATTGCTCTTACCAAGAAAGGCTCGAACCCTCTGGAACTGATCAAATTATTCGTTAGCAAATTGATGATAAATAAAGTTATTATTATATATTTATATAAAAATAAGAATAAAGTTTAAGTTATTTTAAACATAAAACTTTGAATTTTCTTCTCAGCGAACCCAGGTGTTCATTTATATACTGGATACACACAGAGAGAAACATGTGCATATATATATATACAGTAAACCCTTGCTAATCCGATTACAGTTAATCCGGATCGAAAGATGAAAATTCTGTTCACAGTTGAGTATTGAAAGACACACGGGATTTAGGAAGGTAGATGAGTAACTCTCACTTCGCGCTGATTGTCTGTGCAGAGAGAGAGAGAGAGATGGAACATACATTACGATTGTCTTTGCGTGTTGTTCAGTATCGTTGTTGACTCTGAGTCGGAAGGATTCTATTGCTTATATCGCTTCATTTGCGTACTTCTTTATACATATATTTATTAATTATATAAAATATGTTAACATAAGTTAACATATTTTATATAATTATGGATTCTAAAGAATTAAAAAGTGAAATAAAAGGAAAACTCCTTACTTTAACTATCATTAATTTGAAAATGGTTTTCCTTGAAAAAAAAAAAAAATTGCTGAAGGATTTGGTATTGGCCAACAGGCTATCTCAGATATTAAAAAAACAAAAAGAATCTGTGTATTAAAACACTTCCTTTAATTCGATGTGGGGAGCGATAAAAGCAGTGTATTAAATAGAAAGACATTAAAAAAATCCAAAAGAAGTGTTGCTTGGAAGAAGCTGTATTTAAGTGGTATTCACAGCAACGATCGCGTCCGTAGCCAGGAGCAGCAGTGCATAGCACATGCTTCTTGATTAGACCGGGGTTCGAGCCCGTGACCACCAAATACGGAGGATGCGGAAAGGTCAGGGAATGACCACCGCATATCGCCGGAGCAATATGGCTTTAGTTGCTAATGCTCCTAAAACCAAATAACAACAACAAATCTTATAATGGAAAGACGCCTCACACTAACTGCCAAAATGACCACTGGAATAATCTTGGAGCCAAACATATGGGAACTGTGCAGCTGGAGAATCCCCCAACTCGGACTGAACTCAACTCCAACACTTATAGCCAACCATAATAGACTAGCCCTTAGCGACCGCTTTCTCCCCATGCAGATGATTATCACAGTCCAAGCAATCGAAGGCGACCTCTACAAATTTGTCAAGGATCGCAAATACCGGTGAGAGATCCTTGATGACCTAAACTCAACCAGGCAAACTGGACAGTAATGTCGCAGTATAATAAATTTAAAAAGGATGTCTGTAATATTGTATATAATGTCAAAAATACTGTATAATATCTTTATGAGTATATTGTGAATAATTTAACTGAAACTTATTATATTGTTGGCCCTGGGGGATGAACCCGAATTTCGATGTGGGCCCCATCCTCAAAGCCTTTGTCCACCAGCTAATGTGAAGCCCCTGGCATTCCTGTTGTGAAGGGTACATTGTATACATCCTTTTGTACACAATAAAGATTATATATAGCGGTCCGCAAACGTTTTTTTTTTTTTTGATTTTTTAAAGGGTCCGTAGATCTCAGTAGTTTGTTAACCATTGGCTTAACCTACATGGGAAGTACTTAGAAAGGGAGGAATGGAGGACACTGAAAAGTTTTGAAAATCAGGCAGAAGTCAGAAAAGTATACGCTAGGGAGGAAACGCAGCATCGTATTTGCAATGAGTTTGACTCCTGTTTTAATGAGTTTGTTTGTTTTATAATAAGACTCTTGTTTTACCATTCCTGTATAAATATTAATCTCTGCGTTACATGTCCAGATTATTTTTATATGGAAAAACAAAAAATATGAGATGCTTATTTTACTTCTGCTTTCTTATATCCGATAATACCAGGAAGCAAAGTTATTTTCTACTAAGGAATTCCCACATTGCAAAGTTATTCCTTGAGAAATTCATTTACGACCTATCGCTCTTACACACGCACAAAATAAAAATTCATCTTGAATGAAAATAACCTAATTCACCTAAGAGTAGTTGAGTTCTTTTTTATTTCAATGTCACGCATTAACCTGATACAACGTGCGTCAGAAATCGTAAACAACCGGTAGCTATGACAGCCCTCGGAATAGGCCTGACGTGACTAGAATTTTCGATGACGAAGTGTAAGTGGCATATTGTGGCATTTTGGGTGACAGGAATGTTAATTACAGTCAGTTCTCGCTTTACGAGTTTTTTTTTTTTTTCAAATATCAAGTATCAACAAAATCGAAAATATTAATTGCAAAAATTGAATATTAAACACTCATAAATACCGCATTTCAAACCACGCGCGTAGCTATACAATACAGTGTACCCCGCTTTGCGATGTTAATCCGTTACTATCGTATCGCAAAAATATCGTAATGTGAACCCAATAATACATTGTTTTTGGTAATTCATTCCACGACCTCAGAAGTTCAAATTTTCGCTATATAACTCCCTAAAAGGTCGTTTTTGTAGTAAATTGTATTAGTTACCAATTCAAATCATTAAACGCACTACAGTTTCATCGTTATCATATGTTATAAGAACCAATTTTTAAAGGCTTTGTGATATTTTTCTAAAGCACATTTCCTGAGGTCAAGACCATAAAACAATAAAAACAATTTGCACTTTCCGGTTTATTGGGCTTTTCTGTTACTACAATCTATTATAAACGAGTAGTAAACTTGATGTTATTGCATCTGTGAAAATATCGATCGCTGTAATCGTGTGATTTTTTGCGTTATTATGGTGAAATGTTTAATCGTTTAAAAAACATAAATAAATTTTCAGAATCTTCTCTTCATTCCTTTTTTTTTTTTAGCTTTGTAAACTTGTTACACCGCGCAAATCGTGTTAGTTGCAATTTGTGCGTTCTGTTAAAAAATGCTTATGCATGCTATTGAAATTTATAAAGAAAAGAGAAGATGATCTTGGAAACAAATGCCTCTTGAAGCATTTCTGAAGAAGACGACCCCTTGTGCAACAAACCAAATGCCGAGCCAATAAGAAGTGACCCACGAGTGTGCATTTAGTCGATGATGATGAAGAATAAACATTCTTTAACATTTGTAAGCCATAAATAATTTCTCTATTATTATAATTTGCTTGATTTTGCAGGCTACGTTTTCATTTCTTTAGATAAATCAATCATTGTTGATAACGCAACCCCTATTTTTAACATTATGTCTATGGGAAATAAATTCCCGCTTTACGAGCGCGCGCTAGGAACGAATTAACTCGTAAAGTCGAGAACTACCTATACTGCACAGGAAACATTATTCTGTTTCTGCGCCAAAGCAACTAAGGCTATAAGGCGTCGATGTATCATATCTGTAAATTGGCTGTTTTGAGAAATGAAAAACCGAGTTTGTTTGTTTGAGAGTTGGAGAGACTATACAACCCTCTCCCGAGATCGACTGAGTTAGGGTGTTCGAACCCAATGGTATGAAAGAGCAACGAGCGTAATTCCTGTGCTACGTGCGATTATAAAGGAAACAACTTTGGTTTGGTATGCGTTGGAGGAGGGAAATAACTTGCAATGAGCTGGCATAATACTGATCCTTGGGAACGAGCCTCATGGAGAATTTCTCTAAGCCTCATTAATTCAGACAGATCTTAGTGTTCTGTAAATATTTGGCTGCTTTGACAGTTGTTTGCTCTAACTTCTATCTTATATATTAATTTATATTGTATTTTAACTTCTAATTTAATTTATGCAGATTTCTTAGCATGTGTCTCTTTCTTTTTTTTTCTTAGTTACAAGATTTTCCGATATTTTATCGTTATTGTTTCTTGTAATAGTCTCCCATGAGTGTCTATAACAAGAACCAACGTATGTATTTACATTTCCTTACAGATTACAATAATATACTTCTGTTGATACTTTTGTACAATAATAGTGGTTTTATATTTGTATACCAAAATTTTGCAATCCACGGTTCAGTCCGGTCTCCTTAAACAAAAGAACAAGAATTATTGCTGCAGCCTCCCTTTACGGGGAGTGGGGTTTAAAAGTCTGGTAGATAATGTTGAGGGAGGCGATTTGTTTACGCTTTACACCAGTGGTAGAGTGTAAACAAATCCCCTAACCCCGTTTTGTAACTCCAGTTTTGGTTTGGTAACTTGAATAACTTGGAGTCAAGAGTCCCTATATTTTCCGTGCACCTAAAGAATTTCACCGAGAGTTGCCATTGAACTTATGGGGGGGGGGGGGGTTATAATCTGGGAACCATTTTAACGCATCGTATTTTAGACTTGTTTTCGTAACGTTTTGAAAATTATCGTTTCGTTGTATCACATGAAGGTGCCATCGGAAGGCAGTCGACATTGCATGAATGATGTATATCTTGTTCCATCACCTTTTTCTTATATTTTTTATTTGAATTGCCAATTTTCACTTTCATGTTGTTGTTTTTTTTTTTTTTTTTTTTTTTGTTAGTTGTTGGCGCATCGGCTTCTGTGGCCATAATGCACCTCCCAAAGTTTTTGCATTTTACTCTGATCCAAGCCCGAGGCGGGATTCGAACCCGCGACCTGCATTTTACCCACCTCGCTAGCCCGGTCGGCATTTTCATGTTGTACGAGTATAAATGGATAATGAGTTTACTGGGGGTTTTTACACGTATTTTATTGGCATATTTATTGTTTTTTTTTCCATAATCCCCCATTTTCTATTGAACTTCAGTCTTGCCGATCGTACTTCTGCCAAACGCGATACTTTTTTTTTGTCAAATGTATTGCCAAATTTCCCACTTTTGAAAAGTGATTACTGTATTTTGAAATGACATTTTTATTGCATTATTATAATTTTTCTTAACAGTAGATAATTTATTGAACGACGATCAAACATCTTACTTCCTAAATCAGTGAAAATCTGTTAAAAAAACAGATTTTTTATTTGAAGACGAATTTGTTCTATGATCTGTCAGTCACATCTAACGATGAAAAGTGTAATGGTCAGCAAAGTTATACAGCTACAACATAATGATACTTTTAAGGTTTCTTGTTTGAAATTTTAAAGCATCATATTACTTTTTTATAATATCAATATCTTAGTCAGTTTTTTTTTCTATATCATCCGAAAACTTTTATTTTTTGTTTCAGTCAATTTTGGCACACAGGCCGGAAAAGGTTCGTCATTGCTGTCCTCGATTTTCCAGTGACACTCGTGAGAGGCTTTTGTGCAGTGGAGATTATTCATAACACGCATTTCAGTATGCCTGACTTCGGTTGTCTCACAGGATTTGTGTATCTCGCGAGGATGGGGCTAAAATTTGTAGTTTTGCCCTGTACAATTATATTATTTTTTATTGTTAAAAAAAAGAGAATACAGCCATACGAATATTTTAAATTACTTCATTCGCATACATTAATAACGCGAGGAACATATTCACGAAGGATTTTATGACGTCGATTTTATGATGTTCTGAATGTGAATATACATTTTTGACTATGAATATATTAACTTTTTTGTTGTTGTTTTGAACTTTGTAAACCTCTGTCCAAACAACCGATCTTGTTTCTGTCGCTGAATAGAGAAAAGCTTTGGTAGCATAAAATGGTCAAGCCTGTACCTCACTAATCAAAATCACTGCATCTGGAGTACTAGAAACATCTACAATTGCAGATAACGGTGAAACCGGAGACCCATTCATCGGCAGACATGATGTGGACTACTGCAGAAGTCCACATCATGTTTGACAGTACAAGAACAACTCTGCTAAACAGTGCTGTTCTTGTTCTCTCTATCCTATAAACTCCTCTGACCCTATGTGACTCATTTATATAAACAGCAATATTTACTTTATGATTTAAAAGAAAATAAAACTATTACACCACATGATAGTTTGAAATGTTTATTAAAGTGAATCACATCAATTTACACTTAATACTTTGGCGATGTTTCGCCAAAGGGTGCCTTTGCTTTTTCAAATTTAAATTCAAATGTGGACAATTTCTCGTAATAATATTCTTTGTAATTTTGTAAAGAATTTAATTTAAAGTAATTTATCTTAACTTAATGCCAATATTTATTAAAATCCGTTAATAAATTGACTACTTCATAATTCAATCCTGTTCTAACCCTACAATTGCTAATTTGATTTCTTTCACGTTGTAACTTCCCCTGTGGGTCTGATGACTGGGTTCAGTTGAGCTTCGAAATTTGCCAGAGTATTAAAGTGTAACTTGATGTGATTCAATAAACATTTAAAACTCTATCACGTGGTGTAACACTGTTTTTAATTTTTTCTTTCGTAGTAAATAGCTAACCACTTATCGTCCTCCCTTTCACACAATTATATATTTTAATTAATAAGTGAAATATCAATTAAAATTCAAAAGTTATGAATCTATTAATGTTGTTTTCCGTCGACAATCAGAAACATTTGGAGTTGCTTATAAACAGAGGACTATTTTTCGTTATTGATTTGACACACTGCTAATGTAAATTGCCGGAGGTTAAGACTTTCAGATAAGCTCATTTTTACTGAGATAATATCCCCCTCCCTTCTCCTCAAATACGGAAATAAACATCTGTTTCGCAGACCCCCCTATGAGCAAGTAAATAAAGCAAAAAGGTTTTTGCTATTTCAGGAAGTACGATACTGATTGCCGAACGTTAAAAGCGATTTCGATAACTTGTAAGCGTTCCCAGTTTCTTCCCCTCCCTTCCCATCACATGCTTCTTTTTGTCGTTCCACCTTTGTCCAAAACAAACGTACTGCAAACACAGTGCATTACGATATCTAAGGTCTTGTCAGGAGAATGATTTGTCAGTTGACAGAGTATAAGGTTAATCTCGTTAAATGCTCGACCTCTACACTGCTAGTTATGTGACTAGGAGTGGCAGCAGATGACATTAGTAAGTCTTATGATTATGAAGTGGGGAAGGTAAGGGGAAGTCAGTCCCCTATCTGTGTTCGTGAAATTCAACTTGCTTTCCCCTTGACTAGTTCAAAGTGACAACGAAATCGGAAGTGAACAATCACTGCCTTTAACCTTTGACCAGTCTTCGTTGATGGCTGGTACCAGTGAACCTTACTTCGTTGTGCAACCCCGTTCGTGCACTTGATACTGAGGTATGTTCCGGGCTTGATATTTCAAATTGAAAACTGCTACATTTTGTGCATGCTACACAACCGAATAACCTTATGTTAAACAGCTTCCTGTACTGGATGTACATTAATGCTTTTTATAGGCTGCGGTAGCTTCATATTCTGCTCTATTTAAAACTGTGTTTTGTGCTCATGGAGGATACTGTGCTGTTAAAATCCACTATTCAAAGAGAAAACTTTACTCTCCATCAACTAATCTCTCCCTCTGATGATGTCAATGATACCTACACCGAATCACACTTCTGGAATGACTGCAAGCTGGATAATTATTTGGATTACTTATCAAAAGATGGATCATTACCGGATATGGTAGTTTACTCTTGCAAATACTTGAAAAGTGGAGTGTACCGAGAAACGAAAGATATGTTGCTTATGGAGTCTACTCATAACGTGTGCGAGTGTTTTAATCATCCCTACAAAAGTAATGAGTTAAAGCAGACAAGTGAAGGTACCGATTTTCTTACCTGCCTCGACGAAAGGTTCGTGGTACTGGGAGTCCGCCTTGACTCTTTGACCTCTTCTTTCAGAGAGACAGCAGAATCTTTTGGGTACTTTAATTATCCTCTCTGTAGAAATGATGTGTCTGAATCACGTGACAATCTTGGTGTGGAAAATAAAATAGTCCCTTGTAGGGTGTCTGATAAGCATCGAACGAACCCACAATACGAAACCTACGATATACCAAAAAAGTCCATATTACCATTGCCACCTTATACCAACAGTACAGGAAAATCGCATCACGTTAGCAAAAATGAGAGTTTTCCTTGTCCTTATCCTGGTTGTAACAAGAAATATAGTAAAAAGACCCATCTCAAAGCTCACATACGCCGACATACAGGAGAAAGGCCTTTTGCGTGTCGGTGGCCTAACTGTGACTGGAAGTTCTCCAGATCGGATGAACTTGCGAGACACGAGCGATCTCATTCTGGAGTAAAACCTTACAGATGTTCAGTGTGTAATAAGAGATTTTCCCGATCCGATCACCTGGCCAAACATACGAAAATCCACTGTCGCGAAAGAAGCTTGGAAAACTTTAAATATTCCCGAAGAGCAGTTCTAGTGGTAAGAGATACTAATAAAAATTAATTTTAAGCATAGAAGACTCGCAGCGAGTTGAAGTTCAAAAAGTATATCTAACAAGTACGTTGTTAATACGCTAACACACGTTTGTATCGTTTTATTATTAGAGTTCTTCAGCTTGTAACTAATTAACATTAAAATGTTTTTGAAAATTACAATAGTTCTTGTTTATTGTCTAGGATCCAATATGGAATTATTTAGAAAACTGTCAGTGCGATGTAAATTCACTTATCGCTTCATTTCTCCAGTTTAATCAGTATGAAGCAAATAGAAATTTAAATGAAGTAACAGTAAAGAAACAACACAATTTTTTGTTTCCGACTTATCTACATTTCTGCTATTGGTACACTACATTATAACTGTTAAGCTAACTTAAATAGTTAATGATCTAGTTGCTAGCTGTTATTGCTTGCAGTGTCATAGGTTTTGAACGAAAAAACTGGATAATAAATTGTGTATTCAAACTAGCTCCAATACGATATGTTAAGTCCTGAAAATGCATATCAGAATAAGAACAGAAAATCGCACATGTGTATACAGAGGTTTTTCCTCCCCTTTCAAGATGACCTAACCATTAAAGGAAAGTTATCGGCGGATTAATAGTCACCTTGTCAAAAAATTACTAGTGGGATTCGGGACATGTCGCAATTGCGTTAACTTTTTGGAAGCCATAAAGCCGAAAAAGTGCAGGTCTGTTTTGGGTTTTTATTACTGAAAGTGTCTTCGTTAGCTGAAGTTCTTTGAAACTAAAACCTCTACTGTAAATTACAGTATTTATATGCTAACACTACCTGACGTCAAAAAATTCCAGCAAAAGTGCGTGCTGAATTAAAAATCAATATCTAGTCAAAGTACTGAAATATTCAACGTGGATTTTTTTTTTTTTTTTACTATTTATGAAATCTTTGAAGGGGGGACTTTATCTCAGACAGTCCCCCCCTCCATTGATGACTGAGGTACTATGCATTATTAAAATCTAAATCAAGCCCCTTCACTAACTGTACCAAAAAAATAAAAAAAATCCTGGAACAACGTTATTGAATGCTACTTTTCATATTCACTTAATTTCAAATAATGTTCTTTGTAATTTTATTATGTAATTTTCTTTGGTTTATACAGGATATTCAAATACACCAAAGTATGCAACACAACAAAATTATACTAAACTACTACAGACTTTAATTAAAATTGTCTACAGAATGTACTGGAAATGTCTATCCTGTTTGTGCGATGTAACTTTACGAAGAATATGTTCGTCACTGGTGTGAATGCAGTTCTTGGTGTTTTGCTTCAGTCTTGTAGGGTACAGGCTTATTTAGAATGCCTCTTGGCATTGCAAAATGATTTTGATGTGAGCTAATTTTCCAAAACAAAAATTCATTATGCAGCACACTAATAGATTGTGTACTGCTAGTAAAATACGATTGCTGTCACAGTGAAACTTCCTTCTGCTATTTCTCTAAAAATACAGTATCTAATCTTATTTCATATCCAGTGATATCATGCACTGTTTCCATGGTTACCTCGGTACAACACCTTGACCAATAGTTTGCGAAATTAGTAACTTTGTAGTATATAGAAAATCTTTTGTCTTAAATTTCCCTACAGCAAATTCTAGATGGATTTAAATTATCGGATAAAATTTCAGCATCAAATCAAATTTATTAAGGATACTGTTTACCACGGCCTTTCAATAGTTTGAGATCTCTATACTACGAAGATTCACCAAGGTGAGAGAGAGAAGGGCAATATAAACTGCCGATTTACAAGAAACCATTCTTTGCAACGGCTTTGTATAAATTGCCCTTATTATTCTACTCGACCATAATTGCAAGGCATAAAGCTTTTGTTGCTTCCATTAGACCTATTCATAGGTCGTCAGTGAATCATCCGAACCAATCATACATATAAAAGCATACTTGTATTGCCTTAATTTTTTTACATCTATACTCAATAAGCATAATATCCAATTTTTAAGTTTTATATGATGTAATAGTACTTTGAATATGACTGAGAAAAATGCATTTGGTCGTCTTTTCATTAGAAATGATTTTGTAGCAACCGGATGCTGTTTAAAAACTTAATTTGTTTCTCATATTGAAATAACAGCTGGATTAAAATAATTTTGCACCATCCATTTCGAAGGGGAAAAAATTCGTTGGCAAGGATTGACAAACCAAACGCTAATCCTATGTTTAAGGATGTTAGTTTATGCAAAGTTTTCATTATGCTGTTTATAAAAAATTCACTGAATGAAACCTAGGTGGGTTGGCCAGACAAACTTTCGAATAAATGAATCGAATTTGTTTTAAAAGCATGGAAAGAAACAATACTTTGCCATCCAAAAAATGAAATTGGATTAAAAACAGATTGTTTTCGAAAAAGGGAGTTTATATTATATTTGCAGAGTTTAATTTACATAGTCTTCTGTTTTCAGAAGTACTTAGATAAATTAGAATGAGGACAATTTTGTTCCCTATCCCAACAATTTCTTTTTTCAGAGCAGTACAAATAATGAAATTACAGGAAAACTATAAACCTATTAGAACCCAAATTTCTGCTATACGAGTGAGGGAAAAAAATGCTAAAAAGTTGTGACGATTGCTTTCTAAGTTTAAAATTTATGTGATGGAAAAATTCGCCCTTCATGTGCAGTGCATGGAGAGCCAGCGTCAAGTTCAGAATCTGGCATTCATTCGTGAAAAGTAGTGTTAAACATTTAACAAACACGAAAACGAAGTTAAGATGAAAATTTCTACCAGATTATGAAGACAACCTTCCTCACGCTAATGAACCGTGAGGAAGGTTGCCTGATAATTGACATGGTATGGTTGTTAAAGTGCATCGTTCGAAAATATCACGGATAATCGAATTTATGTTAAATCTGCGATTTTGAGACAAAATATCTTCGAGAATATATGTTCTGTTTAAATATTGTTAATGATTTTTAACATAACTGTGTTTGTCTTTTTCTCCTCGTGAATTTTCTCTCAAATGCTTTCTACGTAGCTTGCGGTCGTACAAACAGCAAAAAGAAACATCGAGGATTAATTTTCAAATAAATTCAACTGTTGGAAACATCGTATGTTAATATAAGGCTAATGGTAACGAGACCATTCATGCCAAACCAAGTCAACTACTCATTAAGTACTCATTGGTTTCGACTTGTTTCACTGACTGACATCCGCGAAACAATAAATGTAGAATATCACAATAGATAGGTTGAACAATTCTGCCTCATCTGTGTGTTTGTGTTAATTCTTTGGTGAAGGGTCGAATTTGCGTCAACATGAGATTCCGTATCTCAAAGTACAGTCGGCTTGAGGAGAATGCTGTAGTAAAAGGAACAATTCCAGAGACTGGAGCCCAGATCGGAATTTAATTAAACATTTTGGGATGTTTTAGAACAACAATTGAGAGCCAGAACAAATTGCCTTAGTTCAAGCAATCTTACTAGCAGAATGGCGCAAGAATTCAGACTCTGCAAAAAAAAAAAAAAAAAAAAAAATGTAGAAAGCATCCATCAGAGGGTTACTGTTGTCTTTAATTATCGCCGGTGGTATCACTGTTATTATTTTTATTTTTTTTTTTGTTCTAACCAGATTTTTTCCAAGTACATGTTGAATGATAGTCCACATAGTAATGGAGACAAAATCGCATTGCAGTAGCCAAGAATGGAAGGCCATTAATTGCTTCCCAATTTTGAAGGAAAGCATCACAAACAGTGTGGGCCACATAAATTGCTTCGCCAAAATTGCATATTATTAAGACAGTATTAAACTTAAAGGTTCAATATTTCCTTATTTCCTCTACAAGAAAACTTATCATCTGAAGGTACTATTACATCATTCTTTAAATTAGTGTGGTATTTCATAATCGCTCTCTAATGTTGGTGGTATTGCATCATTTTGTTTATAAATGCATCCACCTGCTGTCGTCAGTCTTCACTTCCATATTCAGCAGTGATATGGTATAACTCGATTAACTCCAAGGAAAAAAAAATCGTAATTATTGCTTTTGATAGGGAGGGCTTTTCTACTCGACATATAACTGTAAAAGTTGACTATAAACAGTGTACATTAGAGTGTACATTACTACGTTACTTCTAAGTAATGTGAGACCGGAGATATCAAAAGAAAATCTAGAACGGGACGACTAAAACGGGAAAGTACTGCAGCACAGAACAGAGTGTTCAACCGTCTGTCTTCTTGACCATTGTACAAGTTCTATAAAATTAAAATCCATGTGTAAGGAACATACTAGAGTAAATGGAAGTCATGGAACTTTCCGACGAAGTGGTCAGAAGGCATATCGACCTTTGCAGAAGCACTTATTGACAAAAATCACGAGGATAAAACAACTAACCTGGGCTAATTGAGCAATGAGACTGTAATATTCTGTCATTAATCCAAATTTAACCTCCCCCAATAGGATGGTAAATGCTACATTCAGCGTACTGTATATCTAACGAAACTTATCGCCCCGACTATTTAATGAACTGTAAAGTTTCCATTGGGCCAGATAGATGGTTTGGGATGCATAACGAGCAAAGAATTGTGCGGAATACATATTGTTAATGGTGACTTCTACACAAAACCTTTGAAGGAGGATCTTCTGCTCATCATTAAAGACCTCTTCCAAAGAACAGAAAATTCTTTTCTAAGGAGACTCGATACCTTTCCACACTGCACGGCACCTAAGGTTAGTACAAATTACATAATCATTTAATTTCTAGCAATTTTAACTTGTTTCAAACACTGACTGCTTTCAGTTTTTTTTTTTTTTTTTTTTTTTTTAGGTGAAGTTCATGAAAACTGCAATATCTGATCACAGTCTCGATTTGCACTCAATTGAAAACTGCTGGGGTGTCATGGGACAGAAAATTGCTACCAAAGAGCCAACAAGCAAGATAAACATTATAGGAAACTGATATTCTTGTCTGGTACCATAAACTAATCTTCGGTTATATCAAGCATGTGATGCCCTCCGGGCAAGACAAGGGTAAACGAACAGTGGGCCAACAAAATACTACCGATATCTGTTACATAAAACCTAATGGTAGAACTGTATTGGTTTGCTGCTGGTACATTTTTTCCCATTTTATCAGATAATGTTAATTTCAAAATTGGTCACAACAAAAAAGCATTCCAATGGCTTGCAGTGTATTTGTGAATATTTGTAAATAAATACGTTCTGAATAGTTTTTTTTTTTTTCCTTAATTAAAGAAATTTTTTTGCTTAATTAGCATTTACTTGATAAGAATTTTCTTATCAAGAAAATTCAGATAGCACATTGAATAACTAAGAAAAAAAAAATACATGCACATCAGATAACTTGTGATAAGTTCGAGTTTAATTTGCAAGTCAGTTACAATTATCTAAAAGTATTCCACCGCACCTTGTAAATGGGAGCATCCGTGAGTAGATAGTCCGCCTAGCGATAATGATGACAGTGATATTTGCATTACCAAGCAAATGTATTTATACAATAATTATCAGTGAACTTTTGATCGCTTCGACTGACACTTATACGGCCTCGCAATCTTTGGAACAATGAACACAGCCAACGTTTCCAGAACTTATTCATGTACTTCATTGGGGAAAATACGCTGGACAATCTCACGCACGCTGGATTATCACATTATTTATTAAACAGGAAGGTTAAAATTACCTTCCTGTTTTTAATATAAGTCATGAGATATCAGGTCAGAACAAGGATATGATATATATCTGAACCTGCGCTGTCATAATTAAGTCTCGACGACTAGGCACATTAGGACATTGCCAGATAATATTGTCTCTGAGTGTTAAGCACAGAATCATAATACTGGATACACCTCTTATATTTTGTGAAGTGATACAATATGCTGATGCATAATTCCAACAAAGTTATGGCCATAATTATACCAACAGATGATACATCTTTGCCTTCTTCGGCGTTGGATAATTTGGAGACTTACATGGATTTTTGCTAGTTATTCTCTGCATCGTAATGGATTGTAAATGACTTAAAGAGGTATTTGCTGATAAAATCTTTGCCAAAGAGTAATTACCACTTGCAATGGCCATTTTCATCTCCAAGCAGATCTCAATATGAGACTGTTATGGTTCGGATATCAGAAATCTTGAGACCGAACAGGCTCAGATCGATTGTGTATTTATAGCACGAATATTTCTCAAAAATTTATAATAAAAGAAAAGTTAATAAATAAACAAGAAAAACAGGTCTATGGAAATAGGTCTGAAATCAGACGTAACTTTGGGATTTATTTTCTGGTAGCTCGAATTACACGATAACGAGGTGGTCGGAATCTGTGCATGTTTGATACTTTTATTATAAATGGAGGGGGGTAAGGGAGTTGAGCTCCTTGTTAATTAAATAAGATATAGTTTTTAAGGTTAGTTGTTGGTGTTATAGTGCACCTCATCTTCAACTATGTTGCTGTACAAGTGTGTTAACATACAGATTAAAATGTGCAGGTTGAAAATCCCGAAATAACACTAAGCAGAGGAGTGCATCTAATGTCGTCCCTTAATCTGTTTGGCAAATTTGCTATTCCGAGATTTCCAAATAGGTTATGAGGTGTGGGGACATTACTCATCCTTTCATTGTACGAGTATAAATTGAGATTGGCGTTGGACTTTTTTTGAATCAGAGCAAATTTTCCGTCGCAGAGGAGCATCTTGTTCGCCCATACCTTCGCATAGCCCCGGTGTCTTTACAAAATATTTACTGAATCTTTCATATGCAATAATGAGAAAGCAAGTCGAATTACTTTATGCTGCTTTACAATATTTTGCTATAATGCTTTATACCTAAATGGTCTCTCCTTACACACTTTCATTCCAATATTGTCCTTATCTGTTTCTCAAACTGACACTTATCTCTATTGATTCCATTTTATCGTATTTAGACACACATTTTTTTTTTTTTTTTTTTTTTTTTTACAAAAGTTAAAGTGCTTGACCTCGCAAAAGGTTATTTCACTCAAATTGGCATGCTGCGCCCTTTGTTTCATAATGGATTTCTGAGTGCACGAGCGTTATGCTCACAGTGTGCTGATATCCAGTGAATTCCGTGAGCGTATTTTCTCTTGTTATCAAAATAACCATTCAGTGTTAATAAATATACCTTTCGCTCAGAATCACATCAGCTGTGACAAATATTGCAGACAGAACGACAATGCGTCATGTTAGTTAATTGGCCACACTATTTTGTCTTATAATTTTAAGATATGTCTTGACAGTAATTACCTGGCATTAGTTCAAAATTAATTAACATTCTTTCTATATCAAGCTGGATCTTATTTTTCAAATAGGCAGATAAAAGTCATCTCACAACACTTGGTATTTTCAAAATTCATTTCCAGAGGATGCCCACAAGGCTTGGTCCTTGTGGGCATCCTCTGGAAATGGAATTCTGTTTTACACCAATGGTTACTAAAAGAAACCTCTGGAATTCTGTTTTAGACCAATGGTTACTAAAAGAAAGTTAAATTTGCAATAAAATAGCATGTGCCGACGATTTAGTGCTATGTATATCAGGCAGGTCAAGACTTTTGCTAGAAACACATGGTAAAGAAATCCTGGATGATTTGCTGGAATGGTCTAGAATAAACAAATTAAAAATTTCTGAGACGAAAACTAAAATGATGATCTTCAACAATAAACTAGATTATAATAGACCTCCTAAACTTCGTATCAACAATGTCCAAATTCCTTATGTTTCTCAAAATAAATATCTTGGTCTCTTAATTGATGATAAATTTTCTTTTATCCCCCATGTAAAGAACTTAGCTGAAAAGATTAAAAAGTTTACTGCCAATGTGATTATGCTCTCAAGAGCTTAAACGGGTATAAAGCACAAATCTTTGGCATTATATTATAAGGCTATATTTTTACCAATTGTAGTATATGCGGCCGCCATATGGTTTCCTAGGGTTACTCACGTCACAGTGAAGGCCAAACTTTTATCACTGCAGAGAAATATGATATTGGCAACACACAGATGCTGCAGAACATCAACCAATGCTTTACAAGTGATCTCAGGTTGTATCCCGATTGACCTTTATGTGGCATACCGAGGCATGATTTCTAACTTAAAAGGTTTGGCAACTCAAATCCTCGACATTGCAAGTAATCCGGCCACGGACATTCGGCAGGAGAAAATTAATCTTTGGACAAAATTCACTGAGAAGCGGAAATACAGATGGCAATCCAGTGAAACAGGACTCACTACCAGGGAATTCATTGAAGATGCAACGTTTGCTGTAAATAAGAAAGTTATGGGATGGTTTTATCCTTCAATGACAACGTCATATTTAATAACTGGACATGGTTCACTGCGGGGTAAATTGTGTAAATTTGGACTTGAACCTGACCCTTTGTGTTTTTGTGGGGCAGTAGAAGATTGGAGGCATGTTCTGATTTATTGCCCGATTTATGACGACTTCAGACAAGAACTATTTAACAGCACTCAACGTCTTAGGACTGACAACCTCGATATTTTGATTCAAGATGCCAAGAACTTTGTAGCATTCCATTCCTTTTCTGACAAGGTGTTTAAAAGAAGACGCACCTTGTTTACTAATTCTAGAAGTGGACAGTAGACTGATGTATTCATGAAATTATATTTCTACCTTACAACTGTTAACTTAGAAACTAAATGTTGTGTTCTTAAATTAGTAATAATATAGAATGTATAAAATGGTATTAACTATACATAATTTTTTTTTACATAGAATTTTTTTTGTTGTTTGTTATATTTTTTACATAGAATTTTTTTTTTATAATTTTTTTTGTTTATTATTATTATTATTATTATTATTATTTATATTTTTTTTCTATTTAATTATTTATTTTTTCCCCTCGGGTTGGGCAGCCTGAGGGCTCCTGTCCTTTGGTATTGCACTCCTTCCACTAGACGACAAATTGGTGCAGCAGCACTAGATAATAGAACCAGGCACAAATACTCATGCTTAGAAATGGGTAGTAATTGACCGGGTGTTGATCGCTGTAGAGTGTAGACACAGTTACTCTCTCTCTCTCTCTCTCTCCCTCAACACAGATTTTCCAAGGTGGAGTTCGACTAAACGTCTAGGTGCTACCCAAAACAAGTACATCCCCATACATATATCAAGCTGGAAGTCTACGTATGGAGCACAATGGTTATAACGGCTGATTGAACAAGTCCTTCGGATCCTGTCAATGACTCGAGGAACTATAATACACATTTTCACTCCGTGGCTGAGTTAGTCGGTCTTAGGAGTGGACAGCCGGGTTTTTCGTCCAGAAAAACTGGAAAATCGACCAGAGAACACACGTAATGTATTATTATTAGCCACATGGTGCAAGGAAGCATGAGGCTTATGCTGCACCAGCTAAAAAAAATTTGAGTTACCCTGAAAGAGAAAGAGAGAGACGTGCTGCTAAACTGTTATATCATGCTGATTAGGCGTAGTAAGCAGTAGTCCTGGGAGGACCTGGTTTCTGTTGCTGGCAATGAAGATCCCTGGGGCGTGGTTTATAGTGTGACCATAAAGAACTTCCCAATAGGAGAGGTTATCCCTCCACAACAGCGCCAAACGGTTCCATGACCACAAAATGGCATATTAGTATCAATAACATCTTAAATACCACGTTCAAGACACTAGCTTCCCCAGCCACCCCGAAGCAGATCAATCTGTGCCAGGAAAATAAAAAGTATCGCACGCAAACAACAGATCCGCCTTTCACACTGGAAGAACTCTGCAAACATCCAACCAACTCTGGAATAGGAACTCTTCTGGAATACCAGAGATATCAAAAAAAAAGTCGTGGAATATACCCCCGTCTTAATCTTAAATCTCTTCAACCATTGCTTAAAAACAGGATGCTTTCCATCGTCCTGGAATACAGCTAGCATCCTACTAACTGAGAGACCCGAGCAAGCCTCAGGAACAACTAGACTCCTACCGGCCCATAGCCTTGATATCTGTGCTCAGCAAACTGTTCGAACATCTTCTCCATCTCAGAATCAGTCAACACTGTTCCAACGTGAAAGCTCCTTGGATGTTATCATCATTGCTGCAAGGAACACAGATAGAAAATACCTCCTGGTCATTTCCGTTGACTTTGCAGGGGCGTTTGATTCACTTTGGTGGCCAAACATCCTCGGCAGACTCAAGGAAGCAAAATTACCATATAACCTATTTTGTTGCATTAAGGATTATCTTTCACAAAGGAAATTAACAGTCAAAACACCATACTGCCAGGTGACCAGACAAGTGCACAGAGGGTGTCCCCAGGGCTCTGTCCTGGGACCCCTTTTTTGGAACATTGTTTTAGACGAATTCCTGCACGCCAACCTGTGGGACGTCTCCACCCAGGCATATGCTGATAATCTGATTCTCTTTCGGCCGACTTCCATAGACAACTAGAGGATGCAGCAAACCAAGCCCTTATGAGTCTCCAACTTTGGACTGAACAGCACCACCTGCAGATTTCACCAGACAAGACCAACTCGATTTTACTGAAGGGAACACTGCAAGTCACCAGACCTCCCCAATTTAAAATCCAACAAACGATCATAAACTATCCACGAAGATGAAATACCTGGGAGTAATTCTAGACAGAAACTTATCATTCACCTCAACCGATTCGTCTCCACTAAAAAATAAGAAAATATAGTGCCATGGTTAACAGTTTCTCAGCGAGACTGGGGCTTGAAACGGGGAACACTAACCCTCTACTACAAAGCAGCATTTGTACTGTTTATCACTTATGAGATTCCTGTAGGAATCTCTCAGAGCAGAGCATCAACCTCATTCTGGGGCCAAGTTCCCCCTTGCTCTCTGGAAGTGTTTTCTGGCCTGGTGCACCCTTCGCCGGAGTATATCAAGTTCAGGGCACCTACGGAACAGCATTTTTCTTCGGTTTTCTTTTGGGTATTGCTAGATTGGATGCTTTTTGAAGCATAATTATGACATTTAGGTTGTGTTCATCTGGGCTATAGTTGTTATGGATCTGAGTCTGCTGCTGTTCTATTTGGTTTTAGATGTCGTCTGTGAAGGCTGCCAGTTGGCTTTCTTTAAATTGTATCTGATTTTATCTTGAGGCCACATTATAGTACCACATTAGTCGTCTCCAGATGAAATAATGTCTAGAATGTAGGTTAAAACGGGACTCATCAGAGAACAGGACTGTACCCCATTTGTCAGTGCACCAAGTCACATGTTCATGGCCCCATTTTCGATTAGCTCTGCGGTGGTTTGGGGTTAATGGGATACAAACCAATGGCTTTTGTGTAGTCTACTTGAATTGAGCCTTCTCCGCTGTCAACCTCAAGAGACAGTGGATGATAGGATATCGTAGGGTTCCATTTTGCTGCTAGAGCTAGATAGTGGTCTGCTCTGGTTAACATAACCGTTGGGCAACCTTTGTCAGTTCTTCTTGTGATGGTTACTGCCTCCCCAAACTGCTTCCATAGTGCCCAGACGATACTGCATAATGCATTAAGCCATGCTACCTCCACTTGCGACTGCCAGCTTCAAGTTGTCCAATGGCTGACCATCTCAAAAATCATCTAAACGACTTGCCACATTTCCAATACTTCGAATGGCATGGCAAAAAACGGGAATGAAATGATGTGTTTTTATATGCTTGAATAATTTGCGGCTCTTTAAGATCGATTTCTATTGGATATTCGAATTTGCATGCCAAGATGCCTATTATATCAAATATTCATATTCGGCGACTGTTCACAATAAAATATTCACGAAAAACATTTTGTTCTGTTAATTTGGTTGAGCAGTGTAGTATGAACATATTATGTACTTTTTCGAGATGCAACAGGTTCCAAATACCTTCCTCGTGCATATAACACCGACGCACCGCTAACAAAACGGACTTTTAAATGCATTTTCCTGTCTCAGTCTCTTAATAAAATTATCCTGTTTATCCTAAATTTATCTAATTCTATGATAATAACGGATACAGCTTTATTAGAAAAAGATACCCTGATATTTAAAACAAACGCCACATTGAGTGGCTCTCCGCGAATAAATAGTCTTACGTTGCACGATGATGGAGTATCAACGGTTGCTTCTAGGGTTTTGGCAGCATCACTAACTAAGACCATATTGCTCCATGTTTTAGGAGCAAGCATCAGCGACACTGAGACCATATTGTAACATATTTCTCTGTGTATATTGTCTGTAAATTGCGTGTGTTCGGAGGTCTATTTTCTATTTGCTGTACAAAAACCCATTACCGAGAGAAAAACCCATTCTATCCTCACCTGAGACCGACTAACTCAGCTACATTGTGGAAAATGCCCATAAAAATTCCTCCTGTCATCGACGGAACTTGAACTTGTCTTTTCCACCTGGTGTGGGGAGGATGGCGATCGAACCGTTCTACCCATGAGGGACATTGTGTTGTTGCAGACGTTGTTTGGTTTTTAGGAGCATTAGCAACTAAGGCCATATTGCTCCGGGAATATGCGGTGGTCATTCCATGACCTTTCCGCATCCTCCGTATTTGGTGGTGACGGGCTCGAACCCCGGTCTAATCAAGAAGCGTGTGCTACGCACTGCTGCTCCTTCCCACCTGGCTACGGAGGCGCCTCGGGACATTGTGTGATGCACCTCAAGGAATGAAGTCCCAAAGAACTACATGGGATGCCAGAGACTGAAGTTCCAAGGAAAATCTATAAGGGATATACCGGGCAACAGAAGATGAACAAAAATGTGAAAATTGAATTAGGAAGCACGAAAATCGCTTATTTTGACAGAAAGGAGCTTGAGAATGGTAAAATACGTTGCCAAAAAAATCACTCAGGAGCATACAGGAGACAGGATCAGCATAGTTGCTGTATGTAAGGCACTGCTTTGGGATGGTTTTTATGTACAAGTGGTGGTGCACAAAGAAGTCATCACAAAAGTTAATGTTCAGTGGAACCATGCTTTCAGAAACTGCACACTGGAGGAGTAGTGCGTTTTCTGGGGATCACATTATACACTGTTCCAATCTTATGAAAAAGCATGTACTGCGGCCACCTCACTTCCTAACTGCAAAATACTGCGGCCACCTCACTTCCTAACTGCAAAATACAGGTAAGGAAGTGTGATGTTACGAGGAAACTTTTCATATATTAGCAACCTATTGAGTTAAAATAAATGAATTGTCCTGCTGTGATATTCTAGAAATGCTGCACTTCTTTCAAAGATGAAATTTTACAGTGAAGGGCCATATAAACCTTATACTATCAAAAGTAATCAGTCAGCCCTGGGATTTTAGAAAAATTAACCATACTAGCTATCTACACACATTTGCCAAAAAAATAAACCTTTATTCACTATGGAATTAGGACATCTTTGTTTTGAATGACAGCAAGTGTGTGGCATGGCTTGGATTCTGTAAGGTCTTTAGTGCGTTTTGGTCTAATTGTAACTATTCTTCCAGCAAAATATCACGTCGCTGTGACAAAGTTGAAGGAATAGGATTTCGTTGCCAAATAGCTCTCTCCAGCATATCCCACACATTCGCAACAGGATTGAGATCAAGTGAATGTGGTGGCCAGGGAAGATTGTGGAAATTGGTGTCATGTTCTACAAACCATTTTTTCAAGAATCTGGCAGGATGTACTGCTGCATTGTCATCCACAGAATGGCCAATCGCCTTCAGAATAAAAGTGCAACGTTGCAGGGTACAGCAGATCTGACACAAAATTCATATACTCCCTGGAAGACATTTGACTTTTCGCCAGTATCAATGTACCGTCTGTACCAACAAAACATTCCCCATACCATGATTCCGTCTTCCAGATGCTTGGGTTGGCTTAACAAGGCAAAGCAGGGTCCATCACTTCGTGAGGTTCTTACCACACTCTCTGCTTACTATCAGTGCAAAACTGCTTATCATGATTCGTCCGACTTTCTTTCATTGTTCCGCTGTGTCAGCACCACCGCAAGTGGTGCTGACACAGCGTTTGCACTTGTTTTTCCCAGAAACAAGTGGCTTCCAATTACACAGGCACTGCCAATACCCAATTTCTTCAATTCCCTGCACATGGTACAGATTGAAACAATTCTGGGCTTGATTAAATTTAGACGTTATTTGTTGCATGCAGGATGCGCTATTTTTCCAAAGTCCTCCTTAGGGTACAACAGCTTTGATTTTGTTTTTCTGCCACATTTACACCTTTGAGATATGAAAGAACCACTTGCTTTTCAGTTATTAAAAACCTTTGAGATGGATGCTTTTAAAAAACAGTTATGCCTTTTGTTTCTTGAATATTGGCTCCTGTTAAATGTACACCCACAATAAGACCTTTTTCAAAATCTGATAGATCACACGTTTTCCCCCATTGTGGCTTCAGACTATTGAATTCGAACAGCCTGAGCAGTCTTTGTACTTGAGGCAACAAGTCATCACCCCTCACTGCAGTTTTCTTTGCATCTATTTGCATTTATTCACATTTATTTGCTTTTCTTCTATCTTAATACAAAGGTTCATATTATTTATTTATTTTTTGGGGGTAATATGTGTATTATCAAAAATTGGTATAAAAATAACCATATTCACGTTACAGGTAAAGAGATCAATAAAACAGTTGAAGCGTTGAGCTGAGCAACTTCCATTGGGGAATCATGATAAGATGCTGTATTATAAATCTGTTTGATCACTGCATCACTCTTAGATTAACAGCAGACACAATCACCAAGTGCAAGCGTCACTGAATTTAGTTAAGTGAAAACATCATGAGTCTGGCCACTGTGTAAAGTCGTCAAAAGCACGTATACATTTGAGTTGACCATTATCTCTATATGTATAGTGAATTTCTCACCCTGTTGCAGTCAAAAAAATAAATCCAGATAATCTCAGAAATTGACAGACTGGGGGAAGCACTCAGAAGAATGTCCATGGGTCCAGTCAATCATCAAATACTGTAAACCAGTTCAGGGAAGACACTGGAACTAATATCAGTACAACGGTGTAGGTAGCTGTTTGATACCTATAACACTGGAAATCCGTGTTATAGTGATGAATCACGGTATACTGTTTTCCAACCTGATGGCCATGTTTAGGTCTAGGGACAAGATTTTAGGGTGAAATACGGAATAAAAATTCTATTTTTATACGAATAATTTCACTGATCTGACATGATCTGTGCTATGGGGCAGAGTAATTTAAGCCAGACCAAGTTGAGAAGAGGCAACTTAAAATTAGGAAGTCTTGACAAGGAATATCAGAGCAAACATATGCACAATACCACATTTTGCAAAGGAAATCATAGAACAATATTTACGGCAACTGAGATGAGTGATTGATTCAACTAATAACCGAGACAGTCAAATAACTGTCAGTCAAAGTGAATGGTGGTTAGATTTGGAAAATGGACATCACCGAGAATCACTATCAATCACTGTTGGAAATAGACATTTTTGAATGAGGAAGTTTCTGGGAGGTTTAGATCTTTTCATAGTCAAGTTTGCTCTGTTAGCAATTTTTTGGGTATGGTGTATATACATCAAGGATATACCCAGCTCTTTGACAATTCCTCATGCATTTACACTATTTCGACTTCCACCAGTCACAAGCTGGCAGTAAGCTTATATGAAATAGCAGGCATTTGCTCCACACATTGTCCAACTAGCTTTCCCCCTCTGAAACTGGTTTTTTTTTTCACTGGGCTCAACGTTTGGCATGCATGTTTGAAATGCATTCTTGGCTAACTGCTGATTGTATAATCACAAAATATATGCATATTTTTTGCTTATATAATTTCTTGCAAAGAGGGATATCTCAATTTTTGTTAAGATGGTGTATTTCAGTGGCATTTTAAATGAATATGACAAAAACTTGTCTCTGTCTTAGGGGAGGGAGAAAAACAGATACCAATCCTACCTAAGTTTTGATCTTTGAGCTATTTGTACAAATAGGTGCACAGTCTGGGATCCACCAGTGATGAGCATAACGGAAGTAAACTGGCATAATATCATTTTTATCCGTTTTCCTATTCAGAGTCGCAGGTTTGGGAATAAATATTCCAGGGTGAGATAATGTGGCGATTGTGCTATTTTACCCTATTTAAGCATATTAAGAGTTCTTTTACTATGGCATGTTGACACTTGGTGTCTCTCATATAGATATTGCAACAGGGAATAAAAACAGTTGATTGCCTTTAGTCTGGTAGGGATTGTAATTTTAAAAAATAACTGCAAGATTATCTGCTGTTATCGCAATAATAATGATTGTTCATTTACTGGGTTTATTAGAGATGATACTGGAGATATGGCAAATTCCTGTTACTATATAAATAGCACTATGACGGACAGCTCCAACATTGAACTGCTCTCCAGGAAATGAGTGCATAAAAAATTTATGGCATCTGCACATTTTGTGTGGGTGTGTTTTAGTTGTGAAAAATTCAAAGTTTGGGTTTAGATAATATTTACCATATTCTACAGTATAACCATAAAATATTATTTCTCTAAATCGTTTTATTTCTCTAAATTATGTTCCAAAGTGAAACAGTAAAGCTTTTCACAAAGAGAAATAATCCCTAAATTTTTTCTCTTTGGAACAGCAAAGAAAGTGCTTCAATAAATTATTACTGCATTTTCACACTATACTGATAAAAGTTAATGAATTGACATAACACTAAATTTAATTTGCCAATTGCGCATGTGTTGTTTATGTGTATATTCAGGTAGGATATGTAGAAATTATGGGAACGGTACAGGCACTCCCCAACTTACGTAATACTCTACTTATGGAAATTCGACTTTACCTAAGTTTTTGCCAGCCAGTACAAACTTAAAAAAATTGGAAATGTATTTTTCATCCCGCAGGAATAAATGGAGGTATCGTGAAATTATTGTAATGTAAACCCAATAACACATTTTTTTTTTGCTTTATAACTAAGCTATTTATAAAGCTTAGTTATAAAGCAAAGTTATTTATAACTAAGCTAAGAAATTTTCGCTTTATAACTAAACTATTTATCTCTCTAAAAGGTCACTTTTATAATGGAAATTGCACTACACTTTCATCGTTATCATATGTTCCGTTATAAGAATCAATTTTGAATGCCTTTGTGATATTTTTCTAAAGCACATTTCTGGAGGTCACTACCATAAAACAATTTGCACTTTCTGGTTTATTGGGCTTTTCTGTTAGTGCATCTAATTATAAACTGGTAGTAAACTCGATCTTATTGCATTTGCGATAATCCCGATAACTAGAATATTTTTGGGTTTTTATGTTATTATGGTAAAATGTGTTCTCCTTCAATGAAATCTTGTCATATAAAAAACAAATAAATTTTCAGAATCTTCTCTTCATTCCTATTACTTATTACAATGGTGAAGGAAAAGGGACCAACAGAAAGTGCAAGTGCTGGGAGTGCTAGGAAACGAAACAAAATTGATTTAGAAATGAAGATGATTAAGAAGTACGAAGCAGGACAAAGTTTGTCATCTATTGCACTGAATTAGGTCTCGCTGCTTCAACAGTGAATGTTATTTTAAGGGACAGTGCACGTATAAAAGAACATGTTAAAGAATCAACACATTTAAGATCAACATGATCACAAAACAGCTTTCAGGTGCTATATCGAAGATGGAAAAGCTATTAATAATATGGATGGAAAATCAGATTCAGAAGCAAGTGCCCCTGAGCCCATTGGCCATTCAAGCAAAAGAAAAAAGTATTTAAGATATTAAGGATAAGTATAGCGAACCCCAAGCCAAGTTCGTGGCAAGCAACGAGTGGTTTAATAGGTTCAAAGCATCGCACTGCTTTCCAAAACATTAAAGTATGCGGTGAAGTTACCAGTGGCGATTCTGCAGAGAAATCAACTTCCACAGCGGCGTGCTTATCAGCTGGAGAATTAATTCCGGCAACGATGCTTGAAAGGTAAAACTTGAAGTTATGCACGTCTCCTCTCTTTTTGTAATTTTATAATTTTTGTACTTTTGTAATTTTTCTGCATATGAGATAAAAAAAATTGAATAAATAATTCTATTTAGATGTTCGTTGAACATTTTTTTTTTATTACTTCAAATTCAACGTGCATAGTTGCAAGTGCCATATAATCACTTAGGGAAATTTAAACTTAAGATAAAATTCGACTTACGTAGATTTCCACAGAACGCAACCCTTACATAAGTCGGAGAGTGGCTGTATTCCTTCCCCAACCACAAGTTTGTCAACTGCAGATTTAAGATAACGCAGATGGAGGGGATTTGTTTAAGCTCTAACCCAATGGTGTTCCCAAATTTTTTCACTCAAAAGTTTTTTTCCTAATCTTGCTACATACAGAGCAGAATAGATTGGAAACTATTAGTCTATCCTCCTCCCAATGATACAGCTCTTTGTGTATGTTCATATTTTTGAACAATGTTTACATTTTTTCCATAAGCATATTTCAGACTTGTTTTTCATAATGCTTTGAAGATTACCTTATTTCGCTGTATCAGATGAAGGTGCAATCTAGGAAGAATAGAAATTTTGTGTGTATGTATACTATTTTTTTATTGTATTGTATTGTTAACCTTATCATTTAATATAATGTGACAATTGTGTACTGATTTTACACAAATATTTTCTATACAATTAGGTGATATTTTGGGGAATCTTGCTGGAACTCACCTCAGACCATAATTGGCTGTACTAAAGGACAGAAAAACAAACTGTTACAATTCATTTATGTATTACTACAAACATCCAATTATTTATAATTTGTAAGTCTTATACAAATAAAGTACTGTAAAAGTAAATAAGACACTAGCTTACCTATTAGCAGATCATGTTCTTATTAACTGCCCAATAGATTGCCAGGTGTTATCCTTGTCCCCAATGATTCTTTTTGTTCAGATGCACTTCTGGGTTGATTTTCCAAATGATTAGCGAAGTCTCTCTGCCAGAAACTTTCTAGGTTATGGTTATGCTCATCTTGGATCTATGGTGATGGGGAGGGTTGGCTGTCTTTCTTGCTTGGAGCTTTCTTTTTTGTTTATTGAGGTCTTCAAATTTTATACCTATGGAGTTGGCACAAAACACTTTTATAAAGAATGAGTCTTTAGATTTTCTTCTATTGTACTGTTGGTCAGTTGAAAAGACTGTATGGTTGTTGAATTACCAAATATCTCTGCACAGGAATGCACGAAAGGCAGTGTTTATTCTCCCACTTGGATATATTTTTTTTTTTTTTTATGTTCTTTAAGTCTAGAACCAAGGCATCTATAAAATTCCCCTATGTAGGTACCTTCAGTTACAATATATTATATAAATCTGTCCTCTCTATTGTTGGTCGAATGTTTTACTGTCTGTTTCATGGAAAACAATCCTTTGAAAAATGTACTAATTCCATATTTCCTTGCTTCTTTGGTTGTTTTTTTTTTTTTTTTTTTTTTGCTGACATTAGGTACAGTTTGTAGGTTTTGGTACAGGTTAGTTGAAGGCCATGATGCTATTCTCTATTGTTTTCTTTGTAATATAGAGAAGGAATTCATTATTTAAGGCAAATTCGGGAACTGCTTATAATTCTTGTTGGACATTTTCTCCTTCACAAATTCAGTGGGCTCTTAAAATAAATGATTTCAGTACAATCTCTGTACAATGGGGATAGTACAATTTATAATTCAAGAAATACAAATGTAAGTCTACAAGAATCCATTAGTTTCTTGTAGACTTCTATTTGTACTTCTGTAGGGTTTCTCCTTTTGTTTTCAATTTCCATTTAATTTTATATTCTGCCAGCTTTTGAGGGCATTGTAAAATTTATCCAATTCTTCTGTTCCGTGGCTCCAGGTGGCAATTATATCATCCATATATCTGCTCCAGAACTTAAGAGGCTGTTTTTCTGTAAATTTTTGAAAGTGGGATAAGAATATTTCCACGAGTGGGGGAAAGGGCACTGCCCATACTTAGGCCTTAGGTTTGGGAGTAGGACCTGTTGAAGGAGAAAAAGTCTCCCACCAACAGATCAATGAGCTCTAATATCTCCAAAACCGATAATAGTCTTGGGTTACCAAAGTATATGTGGCTGTCTAGGACTCCACGAGACAGAGACATTTTCGTTTCATCCAAAGATATGTTGTGAACACAGAGTCAATGTTAAAAGATACCAGGAGCAGTTTGTATTAATTCGCACATTTTTTAGTCTGGAGATTAAATCTTGACTGTTCTACAAGGTGTGCTGGTTACAGTAGTCTATTTAGGAGAGGAGCTGTACAAGCCATTTAGAAATCTTATATTTAGGATGAAGTCTACTGCTGATTGGTCAGCCTAGGAAACCTGGTTTATGGACCTTTATGTTGGCAAATATCAGCTCTGGTGCTTCAGAGCTGTTGGTATCTCCTCCATGTATTTTGATCAACCATTGATTTTAGCTTTTGTTTGACCTTCTCTAAATGGCTGGCTGGCTTTCAAATTTACCTTTATTTGTATAAAACTTAAAAATATAGATGATTGTATGTGTGTAGTAATGCATAAATTAATTAATCAATAAGGCTAAATAAACTAATTTTTAAAAATCTACATGATATGTTGTTTTGAGAGAAAAACTTAATTTTTAGTGTTGTATAAATGGAAAATGAAATTTTCCGCTTTAAATATTTTATCGGTTTTTTTTTACATATATTTATTGACGTTTCTCCCCAACCCCTTACTTTCTATGGGACTTTAATACAGCTCATTCTGCTATAATGCACCATCTTACAATGTGCATTTCAAGTTATATACATAACTATTTGGGACTTTGTCTGCCATTGCACAATGAAACATGGCCATTCACCAGTGGGCTAACATCCAGGCACTGGTGTGTTTACTCTTTTGCACTGGTGTCATTTCAGTTTATGGTGTTCTGTGGGAGTGTTGCACATTTTGATTTGTTGTATAATTTGGGTGTAAAAGTTTATATACAGTTCACATATGAGATATGTTGAAGTCATAAGGCCACCAAATTTATTTCTCATAAAGAAGGAACACACATTTTTCAACCTTTTCTTCCTAGCTCTGAAGGCTACTACAAAAGTTTGTATATAGATGTGTTTAAACCCACTAATGAATTGCCAAAGTAGCTTCTTGTTGACTAGGAAACAATTGTAATGATGGGCAAGACATGGATTCCACTATTCAATCCAGAAACCAAGCATCAGGCCATTCAATAGCAGCATATTGAGTCACTGTGCCTAAGGAGTTCTGCATTTCTCCAAGTATAGAGCAAATAACAGTCTCTGTTTTCTAGGATATTGATGGAATTATCCTTGTAGGAAGGATTATTCCATCAATATCCCTTACTTATCACTGAAGTGACAGGAAACTCATACAAAGAGATTCTGAAGAAAAAGTATCTCCCAGCAACTCAGAAGAGCTATCCATGCAGACTGAATCACAAATGATTACATCAGGACAATGCTCCTCACACCCCCATCATGCTGCTATTTTTTTTGTTAAAAATTTTTTCAAATTTTTTAACAAAAAAAAAAAAAAACATTTGAGGTTATCTCACCTCCATATAGGGTAGACCCTGCACCTAGTAACTTTTGGCTGTTTCTAATGATGAAGGATGCCCCTCAGAGGCAAAACCAGTACCTCCAAACAAACCTTAAGAAGAAAATGTGTATTCCTTCTAGATTAAGTTCTAAAATAACTTTTCATTTCTGTATTGTGAATTTTATGAAAAATAAATTAGACCTCATACTTGAATGAACTTTGCATAAAGATAATTATACACACATTCTTAATACCTATACTGTAAACAAACAAGTGCAAAAAAGAAAAATTGATAATAAAAATTTAAAAAAAAAAAGGAAAAACATTAAATATTGATAAAAAAAAAAATAGTTGTAAAAGTTCTGGCAAAAATTTTCTTACAGATCCAGACATTAAAAGAAGCTGCACATTCAAAAGGAAATTGTATGATGAGCAGTTAGAGATTTAATTTAAAATAGGGGGGAAAAATAAAGAAAAGAAACATACTAGTCAAATGACCTTATGTTTAATTCTTTAAAAATGTGGCCAAACAAAAGATTCCTTCTCAGATGGAAAAAATTACTCATCAAAAATGAAACAGTATTGCTCACATATGTTTTATTTCAATAAATTTTTGATAACTTTTCAAAATGACTGATTGCTTATTATGACTGATAAACAGTAAAATATGATTGATAAATAAAATATTTTTTACCAATCAGAGAGTAATATGTATTGATAACCAAGTTTAAAAGTAGGTTAAGTGACGATAATTTATAGCTATTATACAACTTATCTCTGATTAATGTGCAAACCACAGCATGCATTTCTACAATGAGCTGCTTTTCAGAACATATGTCAAACCTTATAGCAGAATGTGCTGTACTGCCAACTGCAATTCTGCCACACATGGTACTTTTCAGTATCCCTTGCAGTTGGCAAGAGATTGCTGTATTTGGATGATTTTTCAAGTAACGTAGATTTAATTATTTATGAAGAATGAGTAATAATAATGTACAACTGTAAACAATGTTAGATTTTTTTTTTTTTTTTTTTTTTTCAATTTATAAACAATGAATTATGGTGAGGGTGGGAATATGTATTAGACCTAACCATAGGGGTAGCAAATACACAAAAGTGAATGGAGAGCATATGCAGGCAATTTCATTACCTCTTAAGCTAGGGTTAGCATCCGTCCTCTTTTAACCAGATTTTTTTGTCCGGGTGGATTTTTATAAATTTGTCTAAATGTCCGGATTTTTATATTATACGCCATTTTTTTATGCAAGCTCAACGAAAACTACCGAGATACATTATACAGAATCTTTTTCAGAATAGGAGATGATTCTTCAATTCAAATTCCCGTGTTGACAATTAGGCGGAAGACCCCGACGACACTCAGTTTAGTGTATTGAGATTGTTACCAATCCACGCCTGCTTCAAAATTTACGCACATATAAATTTTATATAGTCTAGCAATACAATATTTTGGTTTAGAGAGTAGATAATGTGTGAAGATCAGATGATGTGCTAGAAAAAGATATATAAATTACAGGAATTCCAGCATGTCAAATAAATATTGACAGTGAGGGACTGTTTTCTCTAGAAATTGATTGCAGTATATGAAAACGTGGATTTGAACTGTGTGCACACCAAATTGATCGAAAGTTGCATACTGTCCACTAAATTTGGTAACTTATCAACGATCCAATCAAGAGGTAGACACTAATTTATTTAATACCAAAGTTTACCTTTTTTTAAAATACTATTTTTCACTTTAATTACAAAAATATTTATTATCCATCTTTATACCTGTAGGTACTTTTCTGCAATTAGGTTAGTTTAGTTGTGAATGTAAAACATAACCTAACCTTAATAAAAGGTTAGAGATTTTTTTGTCAAAACTGTCGGTAAAATAGAATATGATACGGCTGCTGCAGAGGGTACCTTTGCTTTTCACACTGTTAAACATCATAGTAGTTACAAATCAATGGATTGCACAACTGTCATGTTAAAAAATGTATTTTTTGATTCTGAGATAGCAAAAAGATTTTCCTGCGCTAGAACCAAGACAGAAGGCGTTATAAACTTTGTACTTGCAAATCATTCTTAATGTTACCGTAGAAACTTTAAAAGTAAATGAAATTGCATATTGTGGGGTCTCAACTGATGGAAGTAATCATGGTTCTGAAAAAAATCTTCCCATTAATTATTCAATATTTTGATGTAAATGAAGGAGGGTTACAAATAAAATTGACTGAATTACAGAAGATGCCTAACGAGACTGCAGATACCATTTCTACTTATGTTAAAGAAACTCTTGAAAAAAAATGGTTTGTGTGAAAAATGTATTGCATTCACTGGGGACAATTGCAATACAATTTTAGAGGACTGAGACAAAATGAAGAAGGGAATAATGTCTTTGAAAAATTAAAGAAATTGTTGCATAACAAGACTTTGATTGGAGTGGGCTGCCTTGCACATATTTTGAACAATTGTCTTCAGAATGCCACAGAACTTTAGGAAGCTGATATAGAGAACATTGTTTTTAAAATTTACCAGTATTTTCATAATTATACAGTCTGGACTGAAGAGCTTAAGGAATATTGTGAGTTTGTTGAGATTGAATATAGACAGCTCCTTTCTCACAGCAAGATGAGATGGCTTTCATTATTTCCAAGCATCACAAGGCTCATAGATATGTTTCCAACTTTACAGGCTTATTTTCTGTCCCAAGAAAAACCTCCCATTGTGATTAAAAGGTTCTTTGAAAATGGATTTAGTGAGATTCATCTTTGGTTCATGCAATCACTTATGAGTGTATTCCATACACACAACGAATTGAAAGGGAAAGTAACTCAGCTGCAGAAGTGCTAGATGTCTTAGTCTCAGTGAAAGAAATTATCTCGAAACGGATGGATCACAACTTCATGCCATTAAGAGTAAAGGAAATGCTATACAAAAAACATGATGGACTTGTACTTGAATGTAAAAAATTTTCTAGTGATATAAAAAATCTGTATAGAAATTGCGTGGAATATTTAGATAAGTGGCTTCACCATATGGAATCCATTTCCTGTTTTATGTGGATGAAAATGGATGCAGTACCAAGCTGGAACGATGTAGAATGTTCTATTTCCTACTTGATTGACAAAGGGGTAACAATTGATGATGTTAAGTGTTTTGACCAATTTAACAATTTGAAGAAATTTTTTGAGGGTAAAATGAATAATAAAGACTTTAAAAACATGCTTATACATGAAAAGTGGGCCAAATATTTTAGTAATTCAAAAAATATTGAATTCCATTCAGAATTGTTGAAAATTGCCCAGTTTTTCTTTGCAATTCCTCTTCACAATGCAAATGTAGAGAGAGTATTCTCTCTAATGCAAAGTCAGTGGACGAAAGAAAGGAATAGGTTAAATGTCAGTTCTGTAAAAGATATTTTGTTTTTGCAGTACAATTTCAAACATATGTCATGCATTGATTTTTACACATATTTGAGAGGCAATCCAGAGCTACTGAAAGAAATAATTTCTCAAGACAAATATGAATGTACTAATCCTAAACATTAGTAAATGTGGTTTACATTGTCTTTATTTTATTATTTGCATAATATATTTGTCCTCTTTTCTGTCCTCTTTTTTAATCCAAGATGAACTTTTTGTCCTCTTTTATTCGCCCCAAAACATGTAAATATCCTCTTTTTATGAGTGCAGAAAATGGTAACCATATCTTAAGCATAACTACATTAAAAGGATATGTTGGAGAGCCCATCATATATCACACCAGCATCACCACTGCCAGGTTAATATGCATCCAACAGCAGCAATTTTGCTAATAAGGGCATGAATTTCAGTCAAACTTGGTTATAACGAGCATAGAAATAATGAGATCACGGCTGTAATGAGCAAAATGCTATAATGATTTTAATTTATGCATATTCCCATACAATCACTCACTGTTATAACGAGCATACTACATGGATATACCCAACAAATTTTGGTAACTATGCAGTCTTAACTGCTCAGATAGTCAAAAGAACCCAATTCCTGGAATAGACAAAAATGAAAAGGGCAACTTAGCTTTATGACCACCTGCATCAGATTGGGAGCCAATTTATGATTTTGTCCTCTGGGGACAGAGGCTATACAATAGTGGATTGCATTTCACTTGTCGCATTACCCTATTTACATATTTTCTTGTATATACTGAACCATAAATTTATTTCGGGACTTCTAAGAATGTTGTATGCAGATCACTATCATTTTAAAGTAAACTCAGTTAGAAGCAAACCCTTCCTTCGGAAACATGTCTACTAACAAAACAAAGTCTCTCTCGATTTGCGAAAAAGTTAAAATTATTCGTGAGTTAGAATGTAGTGCAAAAAATGTTGAAGTGTGTAAAAAGTTTTTTCTTTGTCCTCTTCAAGTGTATCGACATTGTGAAAGAATAAAGCTTACATATTGGCACTGGAAAAGAACATAACCAAAAAAAAAAAAAAAAAAAAATTAGAAAGTGTGAGGTTACAAATGTTGAGAAAGCATTGCTTCAATGGTTCACCACACAAAGAAGTGCTGGATTTTCAATAAACGGTCTGATCTTGAAGGCTCAAGTGGAAAAATTTGCTAAACAATTTGAACACGACGATTTTGTGTGTAGCAATGGTTGGATGGATCGATTTAAAAACTGACATAACATTGTTTATCCAAAAATTAGTGGAGAATCTCGATCTGCAGATCCAATAATGGAAAATAAATGGATTGACCATGTTTGGGCAGAAATCAGGAAAGATTTCAATGATGAAAACATCTACAGCAGTTGTGCTACTGAAACAGGATCTAGAAAATTTGGGCAGATGGATTGAGAAGTGGCAACTGAAGTTTAACATTGACAAATGCAAAGTACTGCATATGGGTAAAAAGTAACCCCAGAGGAACGTACTGTGTGGTACTACACTAAGGGTGGTAGAAAATGAAAAAGACCTGGGAGCGATTGTGCAGTCACATATGAAGTTTTCTGAGTAGTGCAGACAGGCTATCAGAGCAGGTAATGGGGTATTGTCAATGATATACAGGAATTTTGCTAGTAGGGAAAAGGAGCTGATTATTCCTTTGTATAAGGCAATGGTATAAGGTCTTGAGTATTGCGTATGGGTCTGGAGGCCTCGTTTTAGGAAGGACGTAAAGTTGCTTGAGCGTGTACAGAGAAGGGCACCAAGATTGATAAGGGGGAACAAAGGGGTCCTCTTACCAAGAAAGGCTTAAGTTCTACAAATTGCAGCAGTTGGAGACTACACTTGTTTGTTTGTTTGTTTGTTATTTGGTTTTTAGGAGCATTAGCAACTAAGGCCATATTGCTCCAGGATATGCGGTGGTCATTCCCTGACCTTTCCGCATCCTCCGTATTTGGTGGTGACGGGCTCGAACCCCAGTCTAATCAAGAAGCGTGTGCTATGCACTGGAGACTACGCACCTGTGATGTGATCTGATTGAGGTGTAAAAGGCCTTGAATGGGTTGAGCAGGCTCAATTCTGATGGGATTCTTCTGCTTTCTCAGATTACGAACCAGAGGGGGGCATAAATTCAAATTGAGGAAAGATAGTTGTAGAATAGATGCGCTAAAATTTGCCTTTAGCCAGCGGGCGGTTAATTGCTGGAACAAACTTCTATCTGTCATTGTGGAAGTTGATAGCTTAAATAAATTCAAGGAGGAACTGGACAAACCTTTAGAGGGAATGGTTGTGTGAAATTTTTTTTTTTTTTTTTTTTTGGCTGATGCTACATAAGCTCATATGCTTGCTTTCTTGCATCACATGCATCTATTACTACTACTACAATGCCGACGAAACAGGACTTTTATATAATTTTAAACCTGACAATACATTTAAATTCAAAGGAGAAAAAAATCAAAGGCTCGCTTGATGGTGCTCATATGCACAAATATGACAGGAACTGATAAAAAAAAGTTTGTTATCAGAAAATCATTAAAACCTCAGTGTTTAAAAACATAAGGAAACTTCCTGTGGATTATATAAACAAGAAAGCTTGGATGACTTCAGATATTTTTCACAATACATAAATGATTGGAATAAGCTATTCAAAAAGAAGAAAAATGTTTTATTGTTAGTTGATAATTGTCCTGCACATCCCCAGATTCAAAATTTGTCCAACATTAAGCTAGTGTTTCTGCCTCACAATGCGACATCAATTTTACAACCAATGGACACAGGTGTAATCAAGAATTTGAAAGGATTTTATAAAGGATTTCTAGTTCTACATCTGATCAATCAAAGAGAACAGAAACTTACCAAGTCTATATCGATATTGGATGCTATAAATTTATTGAATTATGTGTGGAACGTTACTTCGACAAGCATATCAAATTGCTTCAAGAAATCGAAATTAAATTCAAATGAAATTTCAATTGTAGATGAAGATGGAAACGAAGAAAACAACTTACCATTATCCGAATGGTTGCTATGTAACAACGTTGTAGGTTTTAATACAGATAACATCGATGAATTTGTACCAGTTTATGACAACTTATTAACTAGTGGTCTTCCTACAGAGAGTGACATTGTAGATGCTGTGCCCAATGAAAATGATAACAACGATGGTAAAGATGAGGATTGTGATGATATGATGACAGTCGAAAGTGAATCAAAATCAGTGCCAACAATCTCACAAGCTCAAGGTAAAATGGATATTTTAGTCAATTTTTTTGAAGGAACCAAGGCAAGTAATGAGACTTAGCACACTGTGTTTTAAGAGGAAACTTAAGAAACATCAAAAACAAACATCAATTTTAAGATTTATAAATAAAGACTAATTGAAATCTTGTTTATTATTAAATAGTATTGTTTTTAATTGCAGAGAAATAAATTTGTTTAGTATTAAGTGTATGGTTTTAAAATTACAGACAAATAAATTGTGTTTAATATTAAGTGTATTGAAGTTTATATAATCATATTAATGCAAATAATATGTAGGTATATACTTATATTATTTTTTTTCTCTCTAATATTTCTTTTGTTTTTTGAATCTATCTCTTTATCAAGTTTAAAAAAATTGGAGGTAGATTTAACTCATCACTGATACAAAGTGTTCATTGTTTAACGGTCCCAGGGGTTTTCCCCATATAGCAAGTAACAGTTATAATGAGGAAATTTTGTCGGTCCCTTGATGCTTGTTATAACCAAGTTTGACTGTATTTTAGAACTTATAATTTATACAGTGTGGTGTGTTTGCTATGCCAATTTCATCAATTAATTCACTCGTTCATTCTCAGATATTGATAAAAATGTTTTCAGATACCACCACAAATTTAGTTTTCAAATTTCTGTTTTAAAAACTACAATGCATTTTCATTTTTAATGATATTCTATTCTGTACATATCTGTCTGACTCAGTCTGAGGCCACAACTATACTATAGATGTCAAGATACTGAGATGGAATAAAAAAAAAAATCCCAATTTTGTTATGCTGAATCTTTCCACTTAGATATGACTAACAGTCAAGGTCTGTTATATTGCTGCTGCTCCAGAAATGATTTCAATGAGTTCTTTGGTAATAACAGCCTGTCTTGTTCTGTTAAATGTCAAAGTCAATTTATCAATCATTTCACCTGAAAAAAAAAAAATAATAATAAAATAAATAATAATAATAAATAAAATATATATACATATCATATAAACTTTTATCATTAATGTGAACTGTTCATATTTTCCTTATGTACAATTATTTTGTATATGAATAATTAACAGAAAAACAACCAATGATTAAATGTTATTCATGTATTTGCAGGCATTAATTTACAGATTGCCGTTTAATGCTATATTATTCTCGACATACAAAATAAATGTAATATATGAACCTCATGCATTTTTTGATCATCACTATTTAAATATAGTTCATTGCTACTATCTTGGGGTCCCCTACGCTGCCACTTTTGTCTACTTAGGATTCCATGATAATTTACTTCATCACACAGTCAGTTCTGCTATAACACAATACATGTGTTCCTAAAACTCTCTGCATTATGGTATTTCGTGCATTAAAAACAACAGGGCTTATGGGAAAAATAGGGATAGGGGCAGAGCACTCAAAACAATGTTCAGACTGGTAAAATAAAACACTAAAAAAGTTAGAAACTTTTTAAAATTACTAACACAGGTTTAAACATCTTAAATTTCTAATAAATAGATATTTTTTTTTGGATTGTAAAATTTAAAACAGTAAAAAAGATAAGCAATAAATAACTAATGACAAACATGCCACACACAAATTGCACAAGTGAGATATGGAGTAAAAAGTACAAAGCTTAAAAAATAGGAAGTGAAGAGAAGATTCTGAAAATTTGTTTTTTATATGATTGGAGATTTCATGGAAGAGGAACCACATTTCACCATAATAACACAAAACCCCATAGAATTTAAGCTATCCATATTATTGTAAATGCAATAAGATAGTTTACTACCCATTTATAATCAGCTTTCACTAACAGAAAAGCCCAATAAACCGGGAACTGCAAATTGTTTTTATCCCACCCACCTCATGGAATTTCTATTCAAACAGAAAAATGTGAGCTTCTGAAAACGTGAGTCTACCTACAATATCACCTATTATCTTGTGAATACAGAGAATGACAACAGCCTGTTCTCTGACCAATACAACTACGGTAAATGGGAAATATAGCTCTCACACATTTGACATTTTTAAAGCTTCGTAAACTTGTATGTATTGCTGCATGGGTCACTATGTTCAGCTTGGTGCCAGGTTTTGAATTCACCTGGTGTTACTTGCAGACTAAATCGTGCATGAGCCAATGCGAAAATCTTGTTATACTCATATTGTTCCCTAATATATCAGTCGCATTGCTAAAATGTGCGTCGTAGCAGAACCGACTGTATTTGCAAAAATTACTCTGGGATTACTGCTATCCTTATGCAGTACCTCGCATTTGTCAATGCTAAATTTCAACTCCAATTTCTCAGTCATCGATCTAATTTTTCTAGATCCTGCTGCATTAGCATACCATCATTAGTCGTTAACCACTTTGCCAACCTTTGTATTGTCGGCTATCAACTGTGTGGTTCTACACTCAGGGAAGCAGAAAATGAAAAAGACCTAAGGGTACTTGTGCAGTCATATGAAATTCTCTGAGCAGTGCAGACAAGCTGCCAGGAGAGCTCAAGGGGCTTTGTCAATGATACACAGAAACTTTGTTAGCAGGGATAAAGAGGTGATCAGACACTTTTACAAGGCCATGGTTAGGCTGCATCTTGAGTACTGTATACAGGTATGGAGGTCTTACTTTAAGAAATATGTAGAAAAGGACAAGACTAGACACCTGCAGGGAGTCTGATTGAGGTATTTAAGGCCTTGAGTAGATTGAGTAAGCTAAATGTTAATGGCATTCTTCCTCTTGCTGAGACTACACACGAGGGGATATAAATTCAAGTTGAGGAAGGATGGTTGCAAGACAGATGTGTGGAAGTTTGCCTTCAGCCAGTGGGTGGTTGATTGTTGGAACATGCATGCCAGTGGATTGTTTGAATAAACTGAAGGAAAAACTATAAAAATTCATGGAGGGTAGAATGGGTGAAGTGTGTAGAATTTTTTGGCTAATGCTACATAAGCTTGCTTTCTTGCATCAATTGCCATTACTACAACTATTTTAATACTAATATGAAATCTGAGGAAACTGTAAATAATAAACTTATCTTAAATCATCTTGCTCTTTAAGGAGCTAAAAAACTATAAAAATTAAAAATAAATTTCAGAAATTCATATATTTCTTTAAAAAAAGATTTTTAACAAAAAGAAAAAATAAATTAATGGTTCAATCGCAATTCCAAAGTTCTTTTGGAAAAATTGGAAGAAAAACTGTCTTCATCATTCAATGTTACATGTTATATCCAATAAATAATTTATTTTTTAAAAATATTGCACATGAATATGCTTTATGTTTCAGGATTTCTGCCAATCCTTTCTGTGATGTGCTTATAATCAAGGAACTGGGCAAAAATCCCACAATGTAAAGCTAATTTTGTGTAAGAGTTTTGCAGAATAAATTTTTTATTAGTTATATCACAAAATACTATGCATAATTAGCTAGTAAACTTAACTAGTTAAATTCAGCAGAGTTAATTTTGTATAATAATACAGTATACAGATATAACTATGAAGCAGTAGTTCTTTCAAGAACAAGATTAAGAAAAAATACATGTGTTCTTTTTTACCTAATGACTGAAAATTTTTGATACACTCAATCTGAAAACATTATTTCTCTTTAAAATGAAAAATTAAAAAATTAAGGAAATTTAGTTTATCATTACTTCTAAAAATTTCACATACCATATGAAACATAAGAATTGCTGCTTATTCAGAAATGTTTAAAACTAAAAGAGCCTATACAACTCTCTTAATTAATCTTGCCTAATGCAATTCAAAAATTTTACTAAACTAGGATTATTATCTCATAATTCTTCATATTTTCATTGAATATCACTGCCACATAGAATAAAATCAATTTTAAATTCTGCTTACCTGCATTTTTTGTAGCAGCATCCATAGCTGTCATTCGAGAACTTTGTTCACTACATGAATTTTCTTTCATGGCATAAAAAATTAAAGAGCCTAAAGAATATTCTTGATAAGAACGTAGAACATCAGCATCCAAACTGTCATATATGGTCAATTTTTCTGCATTATTTATAGCATCCAAACTAAATATTGGTATTTCAGTTGTTTGATATGAGACGACAGATCTGAAAGGAAGGTTATATATTAAATGATAAATTTATTTTTGAAACCTTTTCATGTTTTGTTTCCATTTATAAAGATGAATCAATAAAAATTTAAGGCTGCATAACTTATTTAAGATGACATTGTTGACTAAGCAAGTGATTCATTCAACTTTTAAATTTTCATATTCATTCCAGGGTAACCTGGAATGCAACACCTTTCATGCCATGCCTTCTAATAGTGATTAACAAATTTAATCTTCCAAATTTAATTCAGACAATCTTCAGTACTAAAAAAAACAATACCCTAATACTACCCCTGTATACAGGGTGCCGATAAACTGAATAATTATTTTGCCTAATACTACCCCTGTATACAGGGTGCCGATAAACTGAATAATTATTTTGCCTTTATCCAGAGGTGAGGAAATTTTTAAATATGTGGATATAAGACTGATCTAATGATGTACTATCTAATACTGACTGGATGTTAAATAATTCTAGGATAACTGAAAGAAAATTGGAAGAGACACTGTTGTATCTAAAGGTGAACAAGGGCTCCTTGTGTCGATGGAATTTATTCAATTATATTAAAGTAACAATGAAAGAGGCAATCAAACCTTGAGCAACAGCAGTGACAGTACCTTTGGATTCAGGGAAGTCTCTATAGAATGGACATGTACAAATGTCTCTCCTACTCACAATGATGGATCAAACAGTGAAGTGAATAATTATGGCCCGATGTTTGACTTCCGTACTGGAGAAAATTATGGAGACCATACTTAAAGTAATACAAGATCATTTGTATAGGAATGAAGAGTTAAAAAAAAAAACAATCACTGCTAAATTTGTTATGGGGAAATCATGCCTAGGCTATGACTTCATTTACTTTAATTTCAATAAGCTTTAAATACAGTCCTACATGAACAATTGTTGTATAAATTGGAGCAATGTGCTAATAGGGACTAATACCACAGTTCTTTCAATGTTACTATTATGGATAAAGAGATGTTAAGGGGTAGAAGACAGACAGACTAGGCACCATTTGGCCTTAGCAGCTCTTGTGCCATTAAAAAACAAACCAACAATAGACAGACTACTTAAATAGCTACTGCCTTTCATAAATATTTTGCATTTATGCAGATTAACATGTGGCGCAGGGGCCTGTGATGGATGCAGGTTGGTCTGTGGCCAGGTTGTGGGGGGGGGGGGCGAAGGCGGATTGCAGGTGGTCTTTGGCGGGGGATGCGGGGAAACGCAGCGAAGTGTTCTTTACTTGTGTGGGCTCTGGAGGGGGGGGGTCGGATTGGTCCGCTTGATACCGATGGGTCAATGTTGATGATCCTGCTAGGGTGGCTGGCAGGCGGAATGAATGTTTTGCATCGACGTTCACACATGAGTTGTTCAGCAGGGGGAGTGCTGGAGGTGTGTTCAGCTCTAGCGGTGAGCTGGATAATCTTGCAGTGACTGAGAGTGGAGTGGAGGAGGAATTGTTGAGGATGGGGACAGGGGAGGTGCCTGGGGCGGATGGGATCTGTCCGGTTATATTGAGGGAGGTATGAGAGCTTCCTTGGACCCAGGGGGGGTGCCCGCGGAGTGGAGATGTGCGGGTGTGGCCCCGATTCGTAGGGGAGGGTCAGGGGCTGACGCAGGTGGTTGTGGACCTGTGAGTTTGACTTCCGTTCCGGGGAAGTTGATGGAGATACTGGTTGGGGAGGCGCTGCGGGGTCGTCTAGACGGGACTTCGGTTGTGGCTCGGACGCAGCGTGGTTTTGTTGGGGGGAGGTCTTGTCTGACCGATTTGGTTGGGTATTGTGATGCAGTCGCGGGGGGGGGCTGGATGCAGGGAGTGGCTTCGATGTTGTATGCTTGGATCTTGGAAAGGCTTTTGATGCTGTTGCGCATGGGGGGCTGCTGCACAGATTGGAGCGGTGTGGCATTGGAGGTGGGTTGCTGCTGTGGATGGGGGGTGGTTCAGGTGGGGGGGACAGAGAGTGGTGGTCGGTGGACGCTGCTCATCGTGGACTGGTGTTGTCGGTGGAGTCCCTCGGGGTTCAGTGTTGGGTCCATTGTTGTTTTCTGTATTTGTGGATGATATTGGTGATAGTATATCAGGCTTGGTGTCCGGGTTTGCGGACGATGCGGGGGTTGGCGGGGTTGTCGGGGACACTGCTGGCACTGTGCTGCTGCGGCGGGGTCTGGAAGGGTTGGGCGGATGGGCTGAGAAGTGGCGGGTGAGGTTTAATATTGACAGGTGTGGAGTGCTGCATATGGGAGGCAGCGGCCCCGGAGCGGCGTATCGGCTCTGTGGTGCTGCACTGGCAGTGGCAGGGAGTGGGGGGGAACCTGGGGGTGGTTGTGCAGGCGGATGTGGGGTTCGTGAGCAGTGCGGGCGGGCTGCAGGAGTGGCTCATTGTGTGTTGTCGGTGATGTATAGGAGTTTTTCTGGCAGAGATGGGGAGGTGATTGTTCCCTTGTGTGGGGCGGTGGTCGGGCTGCACCTGGAGTGCTGTGTACGGGTCTGGAGGCCTCATTTCGGGAGGGATGTGGAGCTGCTGGAGCGAGTGCAGAGGGGGGCGGCGGGATTGGTGAGTGGAACAAAGGGGTGCTCTTGCAAAGAAAGGCTTGAGTTTTCCAAATTGCAGTGTCTGGAGACTGGGTGCCGGCGGGATGATCTGATAGAGGTGTGTGGGGCCTTGAATGGTTTGAGCGTGCTCGGTGCTGATGGGGTTTTTCCTCTTGCTCGGAGTGGTCGCCTGAGAGGGCGTGGATTCGGGTTGAGGAGGGACAGATGTGGGATGGACGTGCGGAGGTTTGCCTTTGGCCAGTGGGTGGTTGGTTGGTTGGTGGAACGGACTTCCATCCCTTGTCGTGGAGGTTGATGGCCTAAATAAGTTTAGGGCTCAGCTGGACAGGTGTTTCGAACGAAGAGAGGGGTGAAGTGGAAGTGGTTTTTTTTTTTTTTTTTTTTGGCTGTTGCTGCATAAGCTTGCTTTCTTGCATCAGATGCCTCTACTAATGCTAATTCTGATATGATCTTTCCACTTGTTCAGGTTACGAACCTAAGGGGTATAAATTCAAATTAATAAAAGGCAGATGTAGAATTGATGTGCGGAAGTTTGCCTTTGGCCAGTGGGTGGTTGGTTGCTGAGGCAGGCTTCCATCTGTCGTTGTGGAGGTTGGTAGGTTGAATAAGTTTAGGGAGGAGCTGGACAGGCATTTGGAGGGAATGGTGTGATTTTTTTTTTTTTTTTTTTTGGCTGATGCTGCACAAGTTCATACACTTGCTTTCTTGCATCACATGCCTCTGCTGCTACTACTACTATTTATATCCACAGGTGAAGAAATGTTTAAAGATGTGGATATCAAACTGATCTAATGAAGTACTATCTAATGCTGACTTGGAGTTAAAAGATTCTAGGATAACTGAAAGGAAATTGGAAGAGAAATTGTTGCATCAAAAAGTGAACAAGGCATCTTGTGCTGATGGAATCTATCCAATTAGCATTAGGTGCCTTGTTCACTTTTATCATTCAAGAACTTTGTTCACTACATGAATACAGATGAACAAGGCTCCTTGTGTTGATGAACACCTCTAGATTCAGAGAATTCCCTACAGACTTGATACAATGTAGTTTGTAAAATTGGCAATTTTACATGTGGGATTCCACAGGATTTGATACCTGGCCCCTTACTATTTTTAATATTTATTAATGATTATGTAGGTACAAGTTATTTCAAGTTTAGTGTCTATATTTATTAATGACATAAAGGTAGATAAAAGTGTTTGAGTAATCATTCTTCTCTTTCTTGGTGATTCCCTTCTACTTTTGACTCTCTCTCTCTCTTTCAGGGTAACTCGGGATTTTATTTATTTATTTTTTTGGCTGGTGTAGCATAAGCCTCAAGCTTCCTTGCACCACCATGTAGCTAATAATAATAATAATAGATGGGCAGAAGTTTTCCTTCAACTAGATAGTAACTGATGGAAAAAAATTCCACCTGGTGTCATGGAGATAGAAATTTTGAATAAATTTAAAGACAATTCTATATAATTTTATAACTTGAGGCTTCTTGCCATGGAATTCAACTACAGAAAAGGTAGCACACAAGCATAATTATATCTTGGTGGCATCATTGTATTACATCTCCCATTGTGAATCTTTTCAAGAGTTGCCTGACTCTTGCACTTTGGCTAAGAAACACTTCCCCAAAAGCAAAAGAAGTACACTGTACTACCATAAATGCCACCACTGATATTTTTAAGATAGCTGTCTTCTCATTCAGTGGGTGGACTGGCACTCCAGTCTTCTGGCTTTGAAGGGAAGGGCTTGTACACCAGTATTATCCAATTTGTCTCATTGTACAATAAAGGGTATTTATTAAACAGCTGACAATAGATGTGGCTTAATTACACAATATGGAAGATGCCAAAAGTGTATTAGGTTTCAACTCATGTAATTTTATATTTTGAAACTTCTAACTACAGAGGTCAAAAACTACAGTAAAGGCAGTGCATAAACTTTTTTTTCCATAGCAGTATAAGAAGAGTCTGCACATATGGCATCATTATATAACATGTCTTATATTTTAAACCCCTTCACAAGTTACCTGGCTCCTGAAGCTGAAATATGCAACATTTCCATTTTGACATCTCTCATATTGTATAATCAAGTCCAACTGGATTGTCAGCTGATACACTCTGGGTGCTTAAAAATGATGAGAAGACCTGTTATTTACTGAACCTCACAAATCAGACAACCCGTAAAGGGATTTGCAATATGTGCTGTAATGTAATGGCTTCCTATGTAAACTTTTGCTTATTTATACAGCTATATAAAGAAAGATATTTATGATCTATCTTTACAGTCAGACTGGATAAATTATTACCAGGTACGGGCAAAAGAGGTAGGCTGATGTCATCTGTACAAACAATCATACTTATCAGCCCATTCAATTTGTTTAAAGCAGGGCTTCTTAACCTGGGGTCCATGGACCCCCAAGTGATCCATGGATAGATTTCAGGGGTCTGTGAACTTTGATTGGACATCTTCAACTGAAATGTAGCACTTCCTTCTTGGAGAATTATGGTGTTCCTTGAGAGAAGCCTATCCTCGCATAATAAAGAGACCTTTAATTCCATTTGTAACAATATATCTTTGCGAATCAAGATTTTTAACACGTGTAACCATCAAAACAAAAAAATTTAAATCATTTTGATTTCCACCATGTGTGTTGCCATGGACATGTTAGGCACTTCCCTAAAAGGTGCCACCAGGACCTAAGTCCATATGCACTAATTCCATTCATGAAATTTATTACTACCAAGGATTATTTATAAATTTCAAAATATATATATAAAATATAATTTCAAGTTTTAAAAATATATAAAATATATACATATATATATATATACATAAAACATTTACAATAAAAAACGCATAAATATAATAAATATGTAGCAATATACAATATTTACATTTCATTCATACGGTAGAATGAATTATATTCACAATAATTATTAAATTTATAATCTAAACAATGATATTAAAATTTTTAAATAAAACTGAAGTGCTTAGCATGACCAGCAAAGAAGAGCCACGGCAGTTTAGCCTGAAGGAGTGCATTACTCTGTCCAAAGTGTTCAGTTTCCTTCCAGACCTCGCAGAGGTATGCTGTGTGTAGATAGAATTCCGGCTCTCCTTTTAAAAATCTTATTTATAAATTCTAAAAACAATTTAAATAAACTTTTATCTAAAAAGACTTATATCCAAATAATTAACAGCTGAGGGCAACGTGAAGACCAGTTTCCACTGTCCCGCACTCACAGAGACCAGAGGGAACCAAGCCAAACTGGTTCAGCCTGGACCGCAAGCCATGCCCCATGAGGAGAAAGCACACATTCAAACCAAACTGAAGCCACGGCCGCAATTTAAAATTTACTGTCAAGACGGAGGGCAGAAATACAAACGTCTCTCTGCCAGATATTCATGAGTTCATCATTTATTCTCCACCTCTCAGCAACCATCTGATGGAAACTGAATGTGGTCCCCATACGTGTGTTGCCATGTCAAAGGCCATCCCACAGTTTAATGTTCTTATTCAAGCTAAGCAGCAAAAACAGCCTTCACACTGTCTCCAGTGTTCAAAAACAGCCTTTCAATCTTTAAAAAATAAAATTTATAACTTTAACTTGCCTATATTTTAAATGTATTGTCTTGTTATTTAATGTGTTAATAAAGAAGTACATATGCTGCTATACCACAAATTTCTTTTTTTAATATAATATTTTGATAAATGTATTTCGATATAATTGGCTTCCTATGTACAGTCAGTCCTTGAATAAAACAGCAGTTGTATTCCTAGAAACTCTCGTGCAATATAAATAACAGGCCTTATGGGGAAAAAAAAGGGTTAGGTGCCAACCACCCAAGATTAAACACATTTGTAACCAAACATTATTGAACACAATTAATGATCGTAATAAAATACGTAATTATTTTATTACAATTATTATGTAATAAAATATTGCTAATACTTTTATTGTATGCAAACTTGTTCCTGATCGCATCTTTGTTTCATCTGCTGCTGTTGTTGTCATTTGGTTTTTAGGAGCATTAGCAACCAAAGCCATATTTCTCCGGGATATGCGGTGGTCATTCCCTGACCTTTCCGCATCCTCCGTATTTGGTGATGACGGGCTCGAACCCCGGTCTAATCAAGAAGCGTGTGCTACACACTGCTGCTCCTTCCCACCTGGCTACGGAGGCACCTGTTGGATCTGCTATCCAAACAGATAACAGACATTCCCATCTCTTCCAATTCTTTGTCTTGATCTGATAGATTTTTTTACACTTTGAGTTGTTCCTGCTATAAAAGTTGCTTTTATTTTCTCTGCATTCTTTCTAATTGTTCTCAGTGTTGCCTCATTTAGGCCTGTAGCATGCACAATATCGCAAGTTCTCTCATTCACTCAAAGCACTTCACAATTTTTTTTATTTTTTTGAAAATATTCTTTTTCTCTCTGAACCTGCTGTATCTTCGCCAGCACGCTTCCTTTTCACTTTTTTTTTTTTTTTTTCAAGCATTTTATTCACTTTTAGGGAATAAAGCACAATTACAGTATAAAATGAACAAAACTGAGGAGGAAAGCTCGATACACACAAACAAAGCAGTGCATGTGTAGCAACTGAGTAAACAACACAGTAATAAGTGTTGTGTTCAGCTTGGGTGATTCCGCCACGTTCGACTGCCATTTCTTGTAAATGCAAAGCCGAATTGTGCATAAGTGAATTCAGTTTGTGTTATATGAGGCATTGTTGCCCTATTTATAAATCGTGTATGATCGAATCCATGTAGTGTAAACCCATGTTATATGAGGACTGACCGACTGACTGTATTTTACTTTATGCATTTAAAAACATTACTCTGAGAAGGGGATCCATGGCACAAAAAAGGTTAAGAACCCTTTGTTTAAAGAGATTTTTGTCACATGCCTCAGAATCATTTGGTCCTCTAACATAACTCCACTACCATATTTTTTTAAGGCTACATGCATTGTTACTTTTTTCTAAATAGAACGTACCTTGTTCTAAACAGTCTTACACGTAATGCTTGCTCCTGGGTCTGCTGTGGTTTGCAAATCTATAATAAAGATTATTTATATTTTATTCTTCTTTTACTGCAAATAATTTCACTCAACACTGACTCAAGATGTGTTACTTTAGTCTGATTCGGGGAACATTCTGACCACCTTAAGTAAGTTTTGATCAGAAGTATTAGTCTTCCCCTGCCATCAGAAGCTGAAATTCAGTTAATGTGTTTATAAAACTTCCGGCATACAGACAAATTAAGTTTTGTATTTTGCTTTTGACGATCCTGATACACTTCTTATAGTTGCTTAAGTGTTTTTCTATGTGGTCTTAGACTGCTGGTGGATTTTACTTCTATTACAGTTTCTCTTTTAGTGTTTAAGATAATTAATGATAGCACACAAGCACTCTCAGAGAGAGGGTGTAAGTGTAATTTTGTCCCATGCCATTAGTATCAGTGAATCACCAACTTTTCTAACTCCCAAACTATCAGTTCCATGAGCCCTTAATGTCTCCACAATGACATTAGCAAAACCTGCTTGCATCTCCTCTGTTTAAGTAAATACAGCCTTTATAAAATAAATTCCAACCACCAACTAAGGCTGGCCATTCTGTGAAAAATTTCTCCCCACAAGTTCTGCTAAATCACTCAAGCCTAGAGTTAATCCACAAGGCTTTCATGCTGAAATCTCTTGTCATATTTGGGACGAACTGCAGACAACACTTTTCAATAAAACCTTATATTTTATAATGAACTCAACATTTCATTTAAGCTTCAAATCATTGGCCCACATCTACTACCATTACAAGCTGATAAACTGCTTGTATTTTGAATACAAGCAGTTTATCAGCATTTTCATTGTATAAGGAACAAAAATACATTGTATTTTTGTTCCCAACATGTGTGTGTGCGTGCCCACACACACACTATATATATATATATATATATAATTATTATTTTATCTTTCTATTGTGGTTTATTGTGTTTATTTTCTTAATTACGGGTGTTTTCTACTCATAGGTATTATGGTTAATACATTACTGGTCTTTAAGCTAGCCTAAACTCGGTTATCTTAAATGCCCAGGGCCTATTCATTTTTTATTTTTCAACTTGTTACGTATTGCTAAAGAAATTGTCATATTAATTATAGATGAAAAACTGTAGCAATACTACTTTATGACAAAATGATAAAATATTAAACATTTTTATACATTTATTGTATTACATCTTTATACATATTTGTATTACATCACATGGTCGTCAATCCCCTACTTCATCGGGGGCTTTGAGCGGATTGACGGTCCATTCGATGTAATGCATTACTTACTTACCCGTTTCTGTTTGTATCTATCACAGCTTTGCTATTTTGTCCGATACTGAATTCTAAGTTTCTTTTAAATTCCCATTTTTGTCCCTTTCCCATTGCTATTAGTTAAATAGGTATTATTTATTATAAATTTATTATGAACCGAATTAATATCCCATAATTTCTACAGCAACTGTGAAACGGGTAAGTAAGTAATGCATTACATCGAATGGACCGTCAATCCGCTCAAAGCCCCCGATGAAGTAGGGGATTGACGACCATGTGATGTAATACAAATATGTATAAAGATGTAATACAATAAATGTATAAAAATGTTTAATATTTTATCATTTTGTCATAAAGTAGTATTGCTACAGTTTTTCATCTATAATTAATATGACAATTTCTTTAGCAATACGTAACAAGTTGAAAAATAAAAAATGAATAGGCCCTGGGCATTTAAGATAATCGAGTTTAGGCTAGCTTAAAGACCAGTAATGTATTAACCATAATACCTATGAGTAGAAAACACCCGTAATTAAGAAAATAAACACAATAAACCACAATAGAAAGATAAAATAATAATATGTACTCTGTTCGTACCCGGGCATTGCTAAAACAGCTACCGGGACAACAGAAAAATCTAGAAATAATTTAAGGAAAACCACTATAAAAGTATATTAAAAGTAAAATACAACATAAATTATCATATTACTAAAGAATAATATATATATATATATATATATATATATATATATATATATATATATATTAGTCTGTACTATGCCATTTGTCTTTCTTACAGAATACATTCTCTGTCTCCTTACAATTACATCTCCAATTAGGACTACCTGCTCTAGAACCAAAGTATTCTGCATCAACTGAAGCATTTCTAGGGCCAGTTTCAGGAGTATGTCGCCAAACATAATACAGCAGCCACTTAAGTCTCTGATGAGCCCCCAGACAAAATTTTTTCCAGCACATTGACTCACTTCCTCAGAAACTTCATAATGCCTAACTCATTTTGTTTGTTGCACTCCCAACATCTTGCACAAAGAAATGACTTGCACAAAGAAATGACCCTCCACCAGCTAGCAAAAGCTTGGCCATACAGGGGACATTTGAAAAGTTTTTTGGCCTGAGCATGAAAGGGTAGTGATACAAAGTTAATTTCTGTATATTTGAAGTGTTATGCATTAAATATTAACCCACCAAGTTTCATGCAGTTTCAATAACATCATTTTTTAATTACAGGTTCTGAAGTCAGAGTTGTGTGGATAAGGAAAAAACTGAAAAAAATTAAGTCACTGTACAGTCAACCAATATTTGAGAAAAAAGGAATCACTGCAAAAAGCAATTCATGAGGATACATTAAACACATTTAATGTATTTCTAGAGGATGTCCCTTCCTATTCCATGGCTAAGAAGTGGGCAGCAGAATTTAAAAGAGGGAAGGAGAGCCTGGAAGACAAGACACACTGTGGCAGACCTGCAACATCCATCACTCAAAAATTGACATTGTGCATGATCAGATGATTACTGATTGAAGAGTTACAGTTCAGCACATTTCCGGCATCATAGGCATCACATTTGAATGTGTATACCACAAAAAATTTATTTTCCATATCACTTTACATCTACTCAGTAGCTTCTTTTTAAACCATTTTGAAATTTATGAAAAACAGCAATGGCACATTGCAGCTTGTTGAACCAAAATGTGCAATGCACCTTCTCAGAATTAATAAGTTTCATTGCAATTGCAGTTTTGTGAGTATCCTGCCAGCTACTGCAGCACCACACATTTTCCAGTTGGTGAATAAAAACTTGAAGTCCTATCACTTTTAAGTGGTTTCAGGTTTGCATCATGTGCTATATTCATACATTTCAGTTTTCTAAAAAAAAGTTTCAGACACTGTATATGTATGAATTATACTGTTTAGTACATTAAACAAGGTTTTACAAGAGAATTGTTACTTGCAACTTGTGTATTTCCTAATAAAATTAACAATTAGAAGACTATGAATATTAAGCAATAATTTTATAAATACTTAGCTAAATATAAAAATCAGAACCTACATGAAATTATAACATTTACAGTAACTGTTTATATTAAGTTAAATACACTATTTATAAATACATAAAGAAACGACTTATAATACTGGGTTTTGGTACCAAAAATCACTAAAAATACTTGGCTAAAAAATCATTAAAAATATTTGGCACCAAAACATGTTAACTGCTTGATTTAAGTAATAAATCCAGCTCTGAGATTAGCAAGATAAAAAATGTAAGGTGAAATAACATTTAGGTTACAAATAGATGAAAAACCACAAAATTTCAGAAAAACTCACTAGCTTCACTGGAGCTGAAAAAGAATCAATTCCACCAACTGCAGAGAAATGTGTCCCTATGTACCGTGATTGACTAAAATATGCTTTTTCCAGGAATCATACCCCGAAACCTATTCACGGCAGGTTTAAATCTGGATTAAATCAGGAAAAACACGTGAAATCTGAATTTGACGTGTTTTTCCAAAATCTGGGTAAAAATCTCTCTTGAAAAATCTCTATTCAAGTAGCTGTTTCCTTAGGGTTCTACCAATTTGCTGGATACAATTGTAGAAATATAACTGTTCCCATGATGACCATGGAATTGCCTTTATCTACTTTTTGCCTACAAAGTGACCAATCATTCCTGAGAAAATCAAAGGTTTCTCTGTAACATCTTTGGGAATATTGAATTTGTAGCATTCAGATTTATATAAAAGTTTTATATATAAGTATAGTTTTGTATATATATGTACCGTGATTGACTAAAATATGCTTTTTCCAGGAATCATACCCTGAAACCTATTCAGGGCAGGTTTAAATCTGGATTAAATCAGGAAAAACACGTGAAATCTGAATTTGACGTGTTTTTCCAAAATCTGGGTAAAAATCTCCCTTGAAAAATCTCTATTCAAGTAGCTGTTTCCTTAGGGTTCTACCAATTTGCTGGATACAATTGTAGAAATATAACTGTTCCCATCAAGAGCTACTGGTGCATATAAACTGATTAGAAAGTTTCCTGCACACCTTTTTACCTGGATATGCCTTAAATTATTAGAATAATTTTCCTATTCTCATAATATAATATAATATAATATAATATATCTCTAAGGCTGGGACAAACCATGTTGATGATTAAGCTTCACACCAGCCGGAAGATAAATAAATCCAAAACTGTAACTAAAAACACTTTATTTACAATAAAATAAATATAAAATATTTACAATAAAATAAAATATAATTAACACTGATAAAATATACTAAAAACTTAGAAATTAAAAGCGATAAAATTTGATAATATTTGCTGTAGCTTTCAGAGGCAGCAGTCTCCTTCCTCAACAGCACAAGTCTACTGTGCAGCACATTCTTAAATAGCAGATCCACGGCATACATCACATGGTTCCACGGTTGGAATTTTCCCTTTGCGCACCGGGACCAGAAATGGCTCGGAGCACGCTAGCTGAAACCGTTCATCACGCCCAAGAACAACGGTTTCCAGGAGGGGGTGTAGACGTACACCCCCTATCCCTATTAATAGTATTGCTAGCTGCCCCAATACGTAAACTCTTAAGCCATTTACGGTCCCCAGAACCCCTGTGCATGATCTGTGATGACAGTATCCTCTGGGGGAAATTTGATGTTGTTTCTTCCAGAAATGTTCAGCCACAGCAGACTTTCCATAATTTGCGGACTTTATTGCGTTTGCATGCTCCCCCAGCCGGTCTTTCAATCGCCACCCCATCTCACCCACATAACACACCCGACAATCCAGGCATTTGATTTCATACACTACCCCACTGCTAGCTTCTTTGGATATGGGGTCTTTTACTCGAGATATCGCTGTATGCAACCTCTGACCTGGAAGTTGCACACAGCATATCTGACACCCTCGAATTATATGTGTAATGTGGTCTGACAGGCCCGGATAGTAGGGAATGTATGCGGTGCTCACAGGGGCGAACTGCTCATTACGGGTGGACTCTACTCCTCTAATGGCTCTGTCCAACACCCCCTGGGGGTAGCCACACTTCTTCAGGTATGCTGTGACCCAAACAATTTCATTATCTCTATCCTCGGAGGTGCTGCAGTGGGACCCCACCCTATCTATTAAAGCTAATATAATATAATATAAAATATAATACTAATATAATATAACATAAAACCTGCTGGAATGCAGATTTTAATCCATGATGGTATAGCATAGTGGTTTCACCACTTTTCATTTGTTTCATTCCCATCTCTGACTAGATTTTTTCTCATCTATAACCGGAGAAATTGCTAAGGTCCTCTTCAATCGAGGCTGTAGTTAGCCAACCTCGTGTGGAGAGAATAGGGGTCCCCTAGTGAGTTATGCCAAGTTTTTCAGCTTGCACAACTTGCAAATTGGTGCAACATGGCTTAAGTCACTAATGCACCTAAAATCCAATAATAGAAAAAACTTGTAAAGAAAGTTTCCAATGAAGACTTACTTAAATTTGTTGAAAATGATGTAGCCTTTCTCAAAATCAAAGCCACTATTGAGAATAGCATCGGCAACTCTGGTGGCATCTTCATAAACTGGGGGCTTCTTACCAAAATCTGAAAACACCATCATAATATTGGATCCATATTGTCTGTAAAAGCATGGAAAAAATTAATAAATAATGTTAATATTAATTATATATGTAAGCCAAATCTATAAATCAAGTGGCATTATACTGTGAAAACTACTTCACAGAAAGTCTAAGTCTTATTTAAACTGTTCATTTTGCATTCCAGTATATATGGAAAAGTAGCTACTCGGGTGCTTTTGCTTCTATATGTAAATAGTCCAGTGAAAATATGATATCTGACTGAATCTGACTTCATCTCAATATTTTTTCTTTAAAATATTGGGAACAAAAGATTAAAAGGGTCCAATGAATGGTAATTCACAGAATGGAGGAATTGCTAATGAGTGAAAATGGGCATAAGCTATTAATTCACCAGCAGGCGTGTCAATTTGACTTTCACAAGGCACTTGCAGACTCTGAAAAAGATCCCATTTCATAACCTTAAAAATTCACAAGAAATAATTCAAGCCTGTTCACTTCAAGGTCACCATTATTTTCAATCTATTACATGTATGTAATTAAAGTGAAAAATCCATTTTTTTTATATTGAAAAAGTTTTAATTCATTTTTTAAAATAAAGCCATCCTCTAGTGTGCTTTAGACATGCATTATGTCAGCACCTGAAGAAATCACTGCCTACATTTTTGGCATGCATCACTAACCACGAATGTGAACAGAAAACCTGCATGCTTCAAACAGTAGGGTTCCAGTCAGATACTGCAGTAAAATGTGAAGCCAGCAAGCCTCAGTAATTGGATGCAAAAGATATCGCTAATTTAAGATTCCCATTTTACAATAATTATCAAGAAAAGGCTAAGTGTGTTACATTAATATTTTATGGACAAACTTCTTTAATAAAAAAACAATTGATTAGGAACAAATGTCAAAGCCAATAATGAAAGAAAATTAAGATTCACAATGATGTCACTTTAATAGATATTTTAATTTTTAATATTCAAGTCATTACAGCGAACATTTACCAAAGTAACCGGCAGAGCTGAGTGATTTCTTTGCTCTTTCCCTTGATTGGATTACTGTTTTAAATCTTCTAATCCCCATGTTTGCTAGTATCTTGTGAGAAAGAATAATTTAAATTTTTACTGCAGGATATTTTAAATTTTCCAATCCTATATGCTCATATCAAGTTGGTGAAATTATGTTTGTAGGAATGAAATCCTTTATTCTACATTCCACCCTAAAATCTTGTCCTTTATCTATTTAAATCTGGTTTTCAAAATTACATTAAGGCTGTTCAAGATAAGAATTAAGCATATTGCAACCAACCTGTATCGAAATCTTCAGTTCATTTCCTGTCTACATTAAAACTTAAATAATTGTTTTACAGTTGTTGCATTAATTAAACTTTATTTTGAACCGACCAAGAGAAGAAAACTAGCTTCCTTCCAAATGGTAGTTAAATATTGATTTCTTGCCAATGCTATTGGACTCAACTTCTGTCCATCTATACTTCCAACTTGGTTCTATTGCTAACTTATTCTATTATTACTACTATTTACCAATATTTAGAGAATCTTGTAATAGAGAATCTATTACAACTAGAGAATCTTGTAATAACTGAGAGTAAAGTGGAGGAGAAATTGTTGAAGATAAATACAAGAAAGGCACCTGGGGTGGATGGGATCTATCTAGTTATATTAAAGGAGGCAGCAAAGGAAGTAAGCAAACCCTTAACCATAATTATGAGAGCTTCCTTGGACTCAGGGGAAGTACCCATGGACTGGAGATGTGCAAATGCGACCCCAATTCACAAAGGAGAATCAAAGGGCGCCACAAGTAATTATAGACCTGTTAGTTTAACTTCTGTTCCTGGAAAATTAATGGAGGCACTGGTTAAAGAAGCACTGCAGGATCATCTAGACAAGACTTCAGTTATAGATCAGACACAGCATGGTTTTGTTAAGGGGAAGTGGCATTATACTATGACCAATATACTTGCCTGACCAATTTGATTGGATACTATGATGCAGTCACAAAAGAACTGGATGCAGGGAATAACTTTGATATTATATATTTGGATCTTAGAAAGGCTTTTGATACGGTTGCACATGGAAGACTGCTGCACAAATTGGTGCAGTGTGGCACTGGAGGCAAATTGCTGCTATGGATAAAGGGGTGGTTGAGGGGGAGAAGACAGAGTGGTAATCAATGGACACTGCTCATCGTGGACTAATGTTATTAGTGGAGTCCCTCAGGGTTCAGTATTGGGTCCATTATTGTTTTCTGTATTTATAAATGATATTGATGATGGTATATCAAGCTTAATGTCCAAGTTTGCAGACGATATGAAGGTTGGCACAGTTGTCAAGGACACTACGCTACTGCAACAGGATCTGGAAAGGTTGAGCAGATGGGCTGAGAGGTGGCAAATGAAGTTTAACATTCACAAATGTAAAGTACTACATATGGGAAACAGTAACACAAGATCAACGTATCAACTCTGTGGTACTACACTGACAATGGTAGAGAATGAAAAGGACATGGAAATAATTGTGCAGGCAGATACGAAGTTTTCTGAGCAGTGCGGACGGGTGCAAGAGTAGCTCATGGTGTATTGTTGATGATATATAGGAATTTTTCTAGCAGGGATAAGGAGGTGATTATTCCCTTGTATAAGGCAATGGTCAGGCCACACCTAGAGTACTGTATACAGGTCTGGAGGCCTCATTTCAAGAAGGATGTAGAGATGCTGGAACGAGTACAGAGAAGGGCAACAAGATTAGTGAATGGAAGAAAGGGTTGCTCTTACGAAGAAAGGCTTAAGTTTTGCAAATTACGGTGTCTGGAGACTAGGCACCGGCGAGGTGATCTGATAGAGGTGTATAAAGCCTTGAATGGTTTGAGCATGCTGATGGGATTCTTCCTTTTGCTCAGAATAATCACCTGAGAGGGCATAAATTCAAATTGAGGAAGGACAGATGTAGGATAGACGTGAGGAAATTTGCCTTTAGCCAGCGGGTGGTTGGTTGGTGGAACAGACTTCCATCCTTGTTGTGGAAGTTGATAGCCTAAATAAATTTAAGGCTCAGCTGGACAGGTATTTCGAACGAACAGAAGGGTGAAGTGGAAGTGGTTATTTTTTATTTATTTATTATTATTTTTTTTTTTTTTGGCTGATGCTGCATAAGCTTGCTTTCTTGCATCAAATGCCTCTACTAATGCTAATGCTAATTTATTATTAGTATTATTACATTCTCTTATATTATTTTATTGCTGTCTTACTAGCAGCATGCTACTTTTCTTCTAGCTCTTGTATAGGTCATTTTGGCAACTCATCTCTTACCATGCCAACCGCACTCCACTTGATGCCGGCCATGATGTTCCTGACAGAAGGCCATGGGAACCTGCGTTACTGAGTTTTGCAGTCATGTCACCTTTTTACATTTTCTTATTCCATTAGTGTTTTTCCTTCTGCCTGGTAATTTGCTCACATCCAGCCAGTTTCAAAAAATGCATAACAGATCCATTACTGTCAATTATCATCTCTGCACTTACTTCTACTCTTTCCAAAGTAATGGAGAAATCACTCAACTATCAATTCTTATACAAGTCGACTATCACTAATCTGGCCACCGGTTCCACGCTAATTCGGACATAATTTCCACGATTGTAATTTCAAATTTCCAGGGTCAGCGCACAGATGTGCCGCTACTGTTTTGGCGGTGTTGGTTGCAGCATCAGCTGTTGGCACAAACCCGTAAACACTGGCAAGCCATTCCCACATGTTTTTCTGCATTTATTATATAACCTGCTCACATTTAGCCCCAGCCATGGTTCCAATGCATAAAGGAAGTGCCTCTCGTGTTGTAAAGTGCAAACACTGTAAATTGTCCATAACAGATAAAGTTGAATTTCTGAAAAAAAAACTCTACAGTGGTGTCTGTGAGAAGTTTAACTCTGCGTAATTGTTAATTCCAGCAATTTCTCTCAGTTCCTCTTATTTTAATAATTTTCTTTTGGCCATTCCTTTTTAGATTTTTTTTTTTTACAACACACTTGGTACAAACTTGCAGAAAAATACAACACAATATGATGGATAATACAGCGCACTAACAAACTTGTTTTCACAAAATCTCTAACAATACTGACAAATTTATTGCAACGTTTGAGAGTTTATTTTATCACAATTAGTTTTATTGCAGCGCTCGCCACACGTGCAATTTTATTGTTATTGTTATTTGGTTTTTAGGAGCATTAGCAACTAAGGCCATATTGCTCCGGGATATGCGGTGGTCATTTCCTGACCTTTCCACATCCTCCGTATTTGGTGGTGACGGGCTCGAACCCCGGTCTAATCAAGAAGCGTGTGCTACGTACTGCTGCTCCTTCCCACCTGGCTACGGAGGCGCCACACATGCAATAAACTAATCACAAACAACCTTCATATGTATGCCGTAATAACGTCACATGTATGTGGCCGACACAGCTTCTCAAAAAATAAAGTAACCTACTGGGCTACGTCAGCCACATATATGCAACATAAAAAAAAAAAAAAAAAAAACTTTTTTTTTTTGATATTTTAAGCGAAAAAACGACAAACTGACATATTTATTTTAGAATTATTAATCAAATTATTTGCTAAATATTTTTGGCCCCTGGGGAATTTTTTTCTTAATAGCTTGGCAGTTAAAGGTAGGATGAGGTGGTTAGCTGTTGGGTAAACTGTATGTGCTAAAATAACCACCGGTTATTTTAGCACATACAGTTTACCCAACTGTAGGTGATCTGGCAAACTCACTAATCCGGCACCCCCACAGGTCCCAATGCTGCCAGATTAGTGACGGTCAACCTGTACTTCCAGACCTCCCATCTGAACAAGCAACAGTCATTAAAATGGTGGCACCTCAAAACACTAAACTTACAATGAAGCACTAAAATTACTTGCTAACCGTATACATCCCTGCATGCAATGCCTGTCTTTGAGGATGACTTGATATCTCCAATGATAGAAGCCAGCTTACAACTAACTAGGTTTATGCTCACATCACTGTTACCCATGGACAAGAGTCATCTCTAAAGTGAGTACAAGCCAAATCTTCAGCTGTCATCAATGAATAGACCAAAGCATCCTCAAAGATGGAAACTAAATGTAAGGATGCATACAATTTTCAAATTATTCGTACCTCCTAATAGATGCTTACGTCAATTCAAAAGAGAGACAACCTAAAATGGAGGCTTATAAGAGAAAGCTAGTCAATCAATGATGAAGTTGGCCACAACTAGCTTAAAGAACTATAGAGAAAATCTGGCAAAAGTACAACATAGTAAACACCAATATTGTAGAAGCAGCAGCTTTTTTTCTTGCATAATGTGCATGTCTTATTTAAGATATGCATATTAAGTGGGGAAAATACGATATACGTGGTACAATTTTTGGAATGGCTATTGCATTTGACTAATATACAAAATCAGAAAGGGAATATCATGCTGATAATGGATAACTGCAACTTACAGCTCAACACTTGAAGGTTAATAAAAGTTTCATTATCAGAATTTATTACCATAAACAATGAGACTGAGAATGCATTCAGCATCCTCCTCCCCCCATACTTCTCCTTCAACCCATGCACGGCACTAAGTACTATAGGTTTTGATACCTTTCGTGTTTGGGGTTTTCATAAAAAAAAAAAAAAATCAAAAGTATTTAAAAAATGAAAAAAACCGATTATGAGGATAAAAATGATTGTGCTACTAATTAAGTTAAAGTTATAGTATCTGATATATTCCAGATTTAGTATGCCATATAGAAAAATTTCATTACTTCATATAGCGTCCTCCCCACCTTTTCTTAGTTATAGTAAACTAAACTTAGGTAATATTCAGGTCACATGACAATAGGCACACAGGTGGTTCTATGATGTTATTAACCTATCTACCTTCTAATACCGGGGGCCTCCGTAGCCAGGTGGGCAGGAGCAGCAGTGCGTAGCACACGCTTCTTGATTAGACCGGGATTCAAGCCCATGACCACCAAATACAGAGGATGCGGAAAGGTCAGGGAATGACCACCGCATATCCCCAGAGCAATATGGCCTTAGTTGCTAACGCTCCTAAAAAACAAACAACAACCTTCTAATTCTGAATGAAAAACTTTCATTGAATAAAAGTTAAATTTTTATTATAACAAAAAAAAAAAATGCTCATTTATATATATAAAACTGTATGAAAAATACCAACAGCATGTATATGTCAATATATTTTAAATTGTGACAATTGTTAACTAATGACAGAATACAAAAATTAAAGGGGAAATATAATGTGTACTCACCTTTGTAAAAGCGCACGTGATTTATCTCCAATACAGATCACTTTTGTATCAGAAAGATTGGAAACACTTCCAAGCATTGATCTAATTTTCTTCGCAACATTAGAATGAATTGCCCCACACAAACCTCGATCAGATGTCATTGCAACAATTAAGGTATTGGGTTTGTTTTCATCACCTTTTACCTCTGCCCTTTCATAAAATGCTGTGGGAGAGGGGAGGGAGGGATATGTAATCAAATGTGTTTTGATAACATATATTTTGTAAACAGTTCAAAAATTCAGAAAATAGCAGTTTTATTAAAATAAAAGCAATCTGATGCACAATCTTTAATATGCAAACCAATTACAGTAAACTCTTGGTATTCACAAATAGTGTAACTGCCAAAGGTTTACTGTGATTGGTTTGCATATTAAAAATTTACTTGCAAATATTAAATTTGATTTAATATTTGCAATTTTGATTAATTGGTTGTATACAATATACCATTTTAGCATTTGTGATAGTTTCACTGCAATTGTATGTTACATTTCCAGCATATATTACATCTGGATCAGCTAGTGTATAATCTTGCTGCATCTACTCTGCCAGATAGTGACTGGAGGGAGTCCAAATAGTGTGTATGGGTGAGCATTGTTGAAGCCACATTAAGTCAATGATCTGGGTATATTCTTATCATGTGTATGCCATATCCAAATATTCCATTACTTCATACAGCATGTCCTCCCCCCCCCCAGTTTTTCTTACTATTGAATACACCACGAACTGTCAAACTAATAGAGCAAACTTATCTGCGAAAAGATCTAAACCTCCTAAATACTTCCTAGTTCATTTCACAAATATACATGGTCTCAGTTTTAATCTCAATGATATCCATTACCACTTACAGTCTGCCAAAATCCCATGTACTTTTTCTGACAGAACCTCAGTTATCGGTTGATTCAACCACTGCTCATCTAAGTAACCCAAATTTCTCTATATGATTCCTTTAACCTAAAAGGTGGTACTTGTGCATATGTCCATTCCAATATTCCCTGTCAGAACCCTGGTCATTTGGAATCTCCTCTTTTCGATCTTCTCTGGCTTAAAATCACTCTACCTCATTCTGTCAAATTCATCTGTTGTCTCTACCATTCTCCCAACTCCACTAATCACTTGGAACTCTTTGACTTCCTCTTTTTCCAACTTGATTTTCTCCAATCCAACTTTCCTACCAGTGGGGTAATTTTCCTTGGTGATTTTAATGTTCACAACTCCAGGTGGCTTCCATTTTCTAGTCACACAGACCCAGCTGGTCGAGATGCTGAGGCTTTTGCAATTACTAATGACCTCCCAGAGCTTATTCATTTATCTACTAGAATACTGCACAATCCTAACCACACAGCCAACACGCTTGATCTTTTTCTCAAAAACAACCCTTCTAAGTATATGGTCGAAGCGAGTGGTCCTTTAGGCACCTCAGACCACAACTTGGTGATTGTCTCTTCTCCAATGGAGCCTTTATTTCATGGCTATTCCCAACATCTTGTTGTTTGGCATAACAAGAATGCAAAATGGGATGACTTGTAAGATTACTGTTTCAAAGCTTCTGATGTCAATGTTTGCTAAGATCATGTCAGTGAAATTATTTTTGTAGGAATGGAATCCTTTATTCCACACTTCACATTAAAATCCCATAATTTATCTAAACCTTGGTTTTCCAATAAATGTGCTAAGCCTGTTCAAGAGAAGAATGTTGCATATCTTAATTGGCTTGTTTCCAACTCTTCAGTTTCATTTTCTGCCCACATCAGAGCTCGCAACAATTTTAAAGCAGTTATTAATCAGTCTAAACTAGATTTTGAACAGGTTAAGAGTAGGAAACTTGTTTCTAGCCCTAATGGTAGCCGAGCATTCTGGTCTCTTGCCAAAGCTACTGGCCGCAACTATTGCCCATCTCTGCTCCCACCTCTGTCAAAACCAGATGGCTCTATTGTCACTTCAGCCAAGTTTAAAGTTGACCTGCTAATATACTATTTTTCTTCCAACTCATGTATTAATGATCTTGGTAAAACACCTCCCATCATTCCCAACAAGCTACATTCAATGCCTCCTGTGGATTTCCGTCAAAAGGTCTGCTGACGAGGCTAGTGGGAGCTAGACGTGTTCAAAGCCGCTAAGTGAATTTTCTTATTTATTGATTTGAAATTATTGTTTTTCTAAAACTTTTGATTTGAATTTAGTAGTATAGCATTATTTTGTGATTTTCTGATTAATCTAGTGTATTTATTCTTTACTCGGCCTTGTAATTGCATAAAAATATCGGTAAGGGTATCTATCATATCCACGTGTTACAAGTCGCAGCTCCGCTGAACAAGAAGTTTTTTAGCCATATTCAGCCGTTTTATTGACCAATTGATACATCAAATTATTTTCTTTAAGTAGCTTATAGACCTAGTCAGGATCGTTAATTTATTCTGAATTGAGACAGCGAGATTTGGAAGTTAATTAATACTTAAGTGTCCATAGATTTACCGTTCGTAACTTGCGCCATTGTTATACGATACGTTATATCCCAAACTAGTTAGTATAGTATAATATAGTATATATAGTATAGTATATAATATAGTCAATTAATCAGCAAAATCTATTAATTTTGTTAAACTTTGTTGTCAATTAAATTGTACTTTTAACTAAATACATAGAACGACTTAGATTACAAACGTAACATAATTAATACATAACTTGATATGGAAGTTATATAAACAGAACTCGTAGATAATATTTGATATTGAAAAATATATATAGCGTTATAACTGTCTTGGGATACAAGTTTAGGGTTATAATTTTGTACTGTGATTGAAATTTTATTGAAATTACATCAAAATCATGACTCAAAACCATAGCAGCAAAGCAAAAGGCTCAAGCTAATGGGAGTGCTGTGGCTCAGAGGAGAACTGAGGGGGGGACAGTTGCCCTCTGAATCAGACCCTTTTAAAATGCACTGCTTGCATGATGTTTGTGGAGCAATCGGATACAGGACATGATATTGCCATGGGGGATGTCTTGTGTGTGTGAGCGATGCAAGGAGTGTAATGAAGTCAGGCGACAACTCAGCGTTGTTATGAGCATATATGAGAGCTTGAAGGCCAGGGTGTATGCCCTCGAAGGATCTAGAGGATCCCATCAAGCTCTCAGCTGCCCACATCAATGCCAGAGCTTGCACTTGGTCATCACGCAACACAGCGGCAACCCCAAGGCAGAATGCGCTGGTCCCACAGGAACTAGTAGTTGTTGGTGACTCTACTGTCAGGGAAACGGGGAACATGTTTTATAAAAAGGATAGGTGGAACAGGACCAGTGTATGTCTGCCAGGGGCAAAGGTTGATGACGTTGTAGAGCGGATATCATCTTTTAAGGGCACAAAAGGTGATATAGTTGTAAATGTTGGCACTAGTGATATTAAGAGTAGGAGACCGGCAGATTTACTTAACAAGTACAAGTCACTGTTGAAAAAAAGCCGTGAATTAGGGTTGAATTTGAAAGTGTCTGCAATTCTGCCCAGACACGATAGGAAGGAGTATATGATGAGAGCCTTGTCGATAAATTTGGCCCTGAAAAGATTGTGCAAGGCTCAAGGGGTAGAATTTTTTTCAGCCTGGTCTGTACTTTTTAACAGAAGGGACTGCTTCTACAGGGATGGGATACAGTTAAACAGAAAGTGTGCAAGAATATTTGCTGATGCTATCAAGGCAGTGTTAGGTGGGTCGGAAAAATGCTAGCTCGGAGGGATACAAGGACTAATAGATTAACAGTAGTCACTGGCAGAGGCGAAAGTGATTCTTGCACTACTTCTATTGGAATGAGCAGAAGCCTGGAAAACAAGATGCAGGATATTTCAGAAACTGCTGGGAGTCATTGCAGTACAAGTAAACACATGGGTTGTGTTAGGGTAGCTAAGAAAAAGAACAGGTGCATATATACTTCCGTGTACACCAATGCTAGGAGTTTGGTAAATAAATTTGATGAATTTGGGGTATTGCTCAAAGCATCAAAGGCAGATATTGTTAGGATATCAGAGCCGTGGTGTCACACAGATATAAGGAATGCAGAACTGGAATTTGGGGAGTACGCCTACAGAAAGGATAGACAGGATAGGAATGGAGGAGGGGTTATGCTATTAGTTAAGAAACACGTAAAATCCAAGGAAGTGAAGCCAGTTGACATCACTGGACAGTGCAGTGTCAAGTCAGTTTGCTGTGACATAAGCATAGGGAGATCAAAATTGAGAGTAGGAGTGTGCTATAAGCCTAATGACTCTGATGAGTATAATAAGAAACTATACAGGGAAATACAGTGGGCCAGTAAATCAGAGAGTCTTATAATGGGGGATTTTAATTTCTCAGATATTGATGGAATTTGTGGGTCGGTCACTCACACACTAGCAAGGCTTTTGTGGATTTATTGGATGATTGTTTTCTACATCAGCATGTTCGGGAGGCAACTAGAGTGAGTAATACTCTTGATTTGATTATCAGTAGTGATTCTTCGTGCATTAAGAATCTGCAGATAGAGGAATCACTAGGTGGCAGTGATCACAGTGTGCTGAAGTGGGATTTACTCAAAGAGGTAACTTCCATCAGGGATAAAGGGAAGGGTTATTGCTTTCGTAAAGGCGACTACGATCGTCTGAGACAGTATTTAAATTCTATACAGTGGGACCAACTGATGATGTTATCAACAGTAAATTCAAAATGGGAAGCATTCAAAGAACTTATCTTGGAAGCTACTAGGCTTTACATACCAACTAAGAAATATTGTTCGAGGTTTAGGCCTAAATGCATGTCAGATGAACTAATGAGACGTATGGCAGAGAAGAAAAATGCATGGGATACATATAAATTAACACGCGACACAGAAGCCTACGATATCTGTAACCAAGTTACAAAGGAGGTTAGGTAGGCGAAGGCAGGTTACAAGAAATCTTTGGCAAGGGATGCAAAGAAAAACAGCAAAGAGTTCTTTACTTATGTAAACTCTAGAAGGAAGAGGATGAATCAGATTGGTACACTTGATATCGATGGTTCAACTGTTGATGATCCTGCTCAGGTAGCTAACAAACTGAATTAATATTCTGCATCGACATTCACACATGAGGAGTTATTCAGCGAGGGGAATGCCAGAGGTGCATTCAACTCTGGCAGTAAGCTAGATAATCTTGTAATAACTGAGAGTAAAGTGGAGGAGAAATTGTTGAAGATAAACACAAGAAAGGCACCTGGGGTGGATGGGATCCACCCCAGGTGCCTTTCCAGTTATATTAAAGGAGGCAGCAAAAGAAGCAAGCAAACCCATAGCCTTAATTATGAGAGCTTCTTTGGACTCAGGGGAGGTACCCATAGCCTGGAGATGTGCAAATGTGTCCCCAATTCACAAAGGAGGATCAAAGGCTGACACAAGTAATTATAGACCTGTGAGTTTAACTTCTGTTCCAGGAAAATTAATGGAGGCACTGGTTAAAGAAGAACTGCAGGATCATCTAGACAAGACTTCAGTTATAGCTCAGACACAGCATGGTTTTGTTAAGGGGAAGTATTGCCTAACCAATTTGATTGGATACTATGATGCAGTCACAAAAGAAAAGAATGCAGGGAATAACTTTGATATTATATACTTGGATCTTAGAAAGGCTTTTGATACTGTTACACATGGAAGACTGCTGCACAAATTGGAGCAGTGTGGCACTGGAGGCAAATTGCTGCTATGGATAAAGGGGTGAAGACAGAGAGTGGTAATCAATGAACACTGCTCATCGTGGACTAATGTTATTAGTGGAGTCCCTCAGGGTTCAGTATTGGGTCCATTATTGTTTTCTGTATTTATAAATAATATTGATGGTATATCAAGCTTAATGTCCAAGTTTGCAGATGATACAAAGATTAGCAGTTGTTAAGGACACTACTGACGCTATGCTGCTGCAACTGCATCTGGAAAGGTTGAGCAGATGGGCTGAGAGGTGGCAAATGAAGTTTAACATTGACAAATGTAAAGTACTGCATATGGGAAACAGCAACCAAAGAGCAATGTATCAACTCTGTGGTACTACACTGACAGTGGTAGAGAATGAAAAGGACCTGGGGGTAATTGTGCAGGCAGATATGAAGTTCTCTGAGCCGTGCAGACAAGCTGCAAGAGTAGCTCATGGTGTCTTATCAATGATATACAGGAATTTTTCTAGCAGGGATAAGGAGGTGATTATTCCCTTGTATAAGGCAATTGGTTAGGCCACACCTAGAGTACTGTATCCAGGTCTGGAGGCCTCATTTCAAGAAGGATGTAGAGCTGCTGGAACGAGTACAGAGAAGGGCAACAAGATTAGTGAATGGAACAAAGGGTTGCTCTTACGAAGAAAGGCTTAAGTTTTGCAAATTACAGTGTCTGGAGACTAGGCACCGGCAAGGTGATCTGATAGAGGTGTATAAAGGCTTGAATGGTTTGAGCATGCTCAATGCTGATGGGATTCTTCCTCTTGCTCAGAATAATCAACTGAGAGGGCATAAATTCAAATTGAGGAAAGACAGATGTAGAAATATGCTTTTAGCCAGCAGGTAGTTGGTTCGTGGAACAGACTTCAATCCCTTGTTGTGGAAGTTGATAGCCTAAATAAATTTAAGGCTCAGCTGGACGTATTTCAAACGAATGGAGGGGGTGAAGTGGAAGTTTTTTTTTTTTTTTTTGGCTGATGCTGCATAAGCTTGCTTTCTTGCATCATATGCCTCTACTAATGCTAATGCTAAAAAGGATCTCAGAACGATTTTAACGAATCTGGATGCTAAGAAAGCTCCAGGTCCTGATGGTATTTCTCCACTTGTTCTGAAAACTTGTGCTGCTGCTGAGCTTACTCTTGTTCTTTGCCACCTGTTTTTCACTTTCTTATTCCAAAGGTATTTTTCCTTCTGCTTGGAAATTTGCTCATATCCAGCCAGTTCCTAAAAAGGGTGACAAATCCCTCCCATCCTATTATCATCCCACTGCAATTACTTCTATTCTTTCTAAAGTAATGGAGAAATCAATTAACCAAAAAAAAACTCTTAAACTACCTAGAAACGTCTGATCAACAATTGCCAGTATGGATTCCGTCAGTATAGATCCACTGGTGATATTCTAGCTTATGTTACCCATTTGTGGAAAAGTTCGGTGAAACACAAGCAGCTGCTATTGACAACTCAAAGGCTTTAGATCGTGTTTGGCTTAAAGGTCTTCTAAACAAGCTTCCATCTTATGGTTTTCCAACTGCTTTTTGTAATTGGTTATCTAGTTTTCTCTCTGATCGCTCACCAAGCATGATGGTAGATGGCTCTCTGTCTTCTAACTTCTCCACTAATGCTGGTGTCCCCCAAGGTTAAATTCTTTCCCCCCATTCTTCTCATCTTGTATATTAATGCCCTTCTTCCATTGACGGAAAATCCTATCCATAGTTTTGCTGATGATAACACATTGAATTCCACTTTCCAGTTTGAGAAACCTTGCCGTGCTCAATCAGCTTCAACTTCTCAAATATCCACTACCAATTCCTTAAATGTCGATCTTCAGGTAATTCTCCAGTGGGACAAAGACAGCTTAGTTGATTTCAATCTTTCGAAACTCAGTCCTGGCTTATATCTCACAAAAAGGATTCCTCTGCTCCCATGCTTATCTTTGGTGACGCTCCGATTTCTAGGCAAGTTGATATATCTCTTTTGGAGATTACCCTGCCTTCTAATCTCTCTTGGCACAAGCACATTACAAATACTGCTTTCTCTGCATTACTTTTCTTCCTCTCACACTATACAAATCCGAACTACCATGAAATATTGTTTCCACATCTGGGGCAGTGCCCCTAAAACCTCTCTCAGGCTTCTAGATTTCATTCAGAAGAGGACAGTAAGGTCAATTAATGTCCCATCTCTAACAGAGTCTCTCTCTCTCTCTCTCTCTCCACTCTCTGTCTTACAGACATTCTGTTTCTGCTGCATGCCTTTTATACAGATACTTCCATGGGCAGTGTTCTTCTGAATTGGCTTTTATTATTCCCACTCTCTCTCTTTCAAAACAGTCCCAACACGTGCTGCCACCAACCAACATCCACTTACCGTCCAAGTTGAAACTCACAGAGCCAACTTTTCTTCTTGCTCATTTATTCATTTAATTGCCGTTTTCTGGAACAACTTCCTTCATCAGTATTTCCTGAAAATTACAGTCTACAGAAGTTCAAGTCTAATGTCAACAAATATCTTCTTTCATCTTCTCAACCTCCAACCCATGTGCGGTACTAAGTACTGTAGGTTAGGTTCTAATACCTCTCATGTTTGGGGTTTCATAAAACAAAAAAAAAAAAAAGAAAAAAAAAAGTTATATAAGAGGTGGTATTGGTGGTTGTTGGATTTTATATATACCAAGATATAGATGAGACCCCAATCCAATTGACAAATCAGGGTCTCATTGATTAAAAAAGGTCCATCATTGATTGTATATTATAAAGGAATCGCTAGATGAAATCAAACCACTAACTTGGCATGTGTGCTTGGAAGCCATTGGCTGATTTAGTGAAAGACCCAAATGACACTATCAATACAAGAAAAGCTGAAGAGGATTAAGAGTTTGGCATATGATGTGGGAGAATAGTGGATATCAACAATCTCAAAGAAAGCAAGGTGATTGTTGTTGTTGCTGCTGCTGCTTGAGAGCTATTGGTGCAACAGCAGCTTAGGCTATAATGCGTCTAGTCTAGGTTAGAGAGCTTCATATTTCGACAATTTTCATTTTTCTTGATGTTGTTCAGAAGGAAGCCCAGATTTTGTTTTATAATTATGTATCTTTTTCGTAAATGTTATACTATTAATTTTTATATGTTTTGGTAGTATCCAATTAACTTAAGGAAAAAGAAAATGTCCGTAATATTTGGCTTGTTATCTAAAATTGTTTTAAGTGTTAGGTTGTTTTGTGCATTCATTATTGTTGGAAAGGCTCTAATACGTTCTGAATTAAATCTTGGACAGTTCACTATGAAGTGATGTACAGTGAATGAAACTTGACAGGAAAGTGAGGTGAAAGCAGCAAGCAAGAGAGAGAGGGATGTAATTCAAAAGCCTCAGCTGTCATTTAAGGTAGAAATTTTGGACATGTCTGCACCTTTTATGGTTTATATCTAAAATTTAAGGATTAGCATTAGTAGAGGCATACAATGCAAGAAAGCAAGCTTATGCAGCATCAGCCAAAAAAAAAAACCCTCCCATTTCACATTTGTTCCAACTGCCTATCCAGCTCAGACTTAAATTTATTTATGCTATCAACTTCCACAACAAAATGTGTAAGTCTGTTCCACCAATCAACTACCTGCTGGCTAAAGGCAAATTTCTGCACATCTATTCTACAACTATCTTTCCTCAATTTGAAACTGTGCCCGATCAGGTTCTTAGTCTGAGAAAGAGGAAGAATCCCATCAGCATTCAGCTTGCTCAACCCATTCAAGGCCTTAAACACCTCAATCAGATCACCTCGCAGCTGCCTACTCTCCAGGTGCTGCAATTTGCAGAACTTGGACTCAGGGGAGGTTCCGACGGACTGGAGATGTGCAAATGTATCCCTAATTCACAAAGGGGGATCGAAGGGTGACACGAGTAATTACAGACCAGTTAGTTTAACTTCTGTTCCGGGTAAAATAATGGAGTTGCTGGTTAAAGATGCATTGCAGGATCATCTAGACAAGACTGCAGCAATAATTCAGACACAGCATGGGTTTGTTAAGGGAAAGTCTTCTCTGACAAATTTGATAGGATATTATGATGTGGTTACAAAGGAACTGGATGCAAAAAATAATTTTGATATCATATATTTGGATTTCAGGAAAGCTTTTGACACTGTTGCGCATGGAAGACTATTGTACAAATTGGAGCAGAATGGTATTAAGGGTAAGTTGCTACAATGGATAAAAGGATGGTTAAGTGCTAGAAGACAGAGGATGGTTAAGTGCTAGAAGACAGAGGGTGGTAATCAATGGTGCTGCTCTTCTTGGACTAATGTTATTAGTGGAGTTCCACAGGGTTCGGTGTTAGGTCCACTGTTGTTTTGTATATTTATCAATGATATTGATGAAGGTATATCAGGCTTAATGTCGAGGTTTGCAGATGATACAAAGGTTGGCAGGGTTGTTAATGACAGTAATGGCAGTGTGCTACTGCAACAGGATCTAGATAATTTGGGCATATGGGCTAAGAAGTGGCAACTGAAGTTTAACCTTGACAAATGCAAAGTATATGGGTAGAAGTAACCCCAGAGAAACGTACCAACTGTGTGGTACTACACTTAAGGTGGTAGAAAATGAAAAAGACCTGGGAGTAATTGTGCAGGCAGATATGAAGTTTTCTGAGCAATGCAGACAGGCTGCCAGGGTAGGTCATGGGGTTTTGTCAATGATATATAGGAATTTTGCTAGCAGGGAAAAGGAGGTGATTATCCCTCTGTATAAGCCAATGGTCAGGCCACGGCTTGAGCACTGCGTACAGGTCTGGAGGCCTCATTTTAGGAAGGATGTAGATTTACTTGAGCGTGTACAGAGAAGGGCAACAAGATTGGTGAGGGGAATGAAGGGATCCTCTTACCAAGAGAGGCTTAAGTTCTGCAAATTGCAGTGGCTGGAGACTAGGCACCTGCGCAGTGATCTGATTGAGGTATATAAGGCCTTGAATGGGTTGAGCACGCTGAATTCTGATGGGATCCTTCCACTTGTTCAGATTACGAATCTAAGGGGGCATAAATTCAAATTAAGAAAAGACAGATGTAGAATAGATGTTCGGAAATTTTCCTTTAGCCAGCGGGTGGTTAATTGCTGGAACAAACTTCCATCTGTCATTGTGGAAGTTGATAGGTTGAATAAATTTAAGGAGGAACTGGACAGGCATTTGGAGGGAATGGTGTGATTTTTTTTTTTTTTTTTTTTTTTGGCTGATGCTGCATAAGCTCATACATTTGCTTTCTTGCATCACATGCCACTACTACTACTGCTACTTAAGCCTTTCTTGATAAGAGCACCCCTTAGTTCCCCCTCACCAATCTTGTTGCCTTTCTTTGTACTCGTTCTGCAACTCTACATCCTTCCTAAAATGAGGCCTCCAGACTTGTACACAGTACTCTAAGTGTGGCTTGACCATTGCCTTGCATAACGGGATAATCATCTCCCTGTCCCTGCTAGCAAAATTCCTATATATCATTGACAAGACTATGACCTGCCCTGGCAGCCCGTCTGCACTGCTCAGCCAAATTCATATTTGACTACACAATTACCCCCAGGTCTTTTTCACTTTCCTCAGTGTAGTACCACACAATTGGTACGTTTCTCTTCGGTTACTGCTACCCATATGCAGTACTTTCCATTTGTCAATGTTAAACTTCAGTTGCCACTTCTCAGCCCATTTTCCAAACTTATCTAGATCCATTTGGAGTAGCATACTGTCTTTACTGTCGTTAACAACCCTGCCAACGTTTGTATCATCTGCAAACTTGGACATCAAACCTGACATACCTTCATCAATATCACTGATAAATATACAAAACAACAATGGGCCCAACACCAAACCCTGGGGAACTCCACTAATAATGTTTTTCCAGGAAGAGCAGTATCCATTGATTACCATTCTCTCTGTCTCCCACTCAACCATCCCTTTATCAATTGTAGCAACTTACCCTTAAAGCCATACCTCTCCAATTTGTACAGCAGTCTTCATTGTGCAACAGTATCAAAAGCTTTCCTGAAATCCAAGTATATGATATCAAAATTATTTTTGGCATTCAATTCCTTTGTGACCACATCAAATTGGTCAGACAAGACCTCCCTTTAACAAACCCACACTGTGTCTTAACTATTATTGAAGTCTTGTCTAGATCCTGCAATGCTTCTTTAACAAGTGATTCCATTATTTTCCCCGGAACACAAGTTAAACTAACAGGTCTGTAGTTACTTGTGTAACTACAGACTTTCTTCTTGGACTCAGGGGAGGTCCCATGAGGACCTCCCCTGAGTCCAAGGAAACTTTCATAATTATGGCTAAGGGTTTGCTTACTTCCTCTAATATAACTGGATAGATCCCGTCCACCCCAGGCGCCTTCCTTATGTTTAACTTCAACAATTTCTCCTCCACTTTGCTCTCAGTTATTACAAAATCACTTAGCTCCCTGTTAGCATTTGATAAACTTCTGGCACTCCTCTCTTGAATAACTCCTCATGTGTGAATGTAGATGCAAAATACCCATTCAGTTTTTCAGCTACCTGAGCATTATCATCAATAAGTCAACCCTTCTATGTTAAGTGGCCAATCTGATTCATCCCTTTCCTTTTAGAGTTTACATAAGTAAAGAACTCTTTGCTGTTTTTCTTTGCATCCTTTCCCAAAGATTTCTCGTAATCTGCCTTAGCCTGCCTAACATCCTTTGTGACTTGATTACAGACTAGTTTACAGCATTAATCTTAGTAGCATAAACTTCTTCCATTTGTAAGAAATTATGCCATTTCCAAAGAATGGAGGAGAATTTGAACAAGGACAAACACACATGCCCAATGGTATTTAAAAAAAATTTAAAAATATAGCTCATGGATTGTTCCAAGTTTTCTATAACAAATTAAAAATATAGGGTAGTTTCGAAATGTGAACAATCTTTAATTTTTTTTTGCTAATAAAAGGTTTTAAAAACATCACTGAGGTGCAACATAGTGCATCTGCCATGAGGCTAAAAAAGCCAGATGCAATATGTCAAAAAACATTCTTTATTAAAAGTTCTTTGTTACCTTCAGTTATTATACACCCATGGTTCTAGCATCATCTAATACAAAAAAAAAAATTATCTTCATTCATTTTACTATCCCTCTCCCACCACATCAGAGCCTTATTAACCTCAATCAAATATAGCAAAAATATTTAACTCCCTGCATATAGATGCCGAAAAACTCTGTGAGGATGCAACATACTAGAAAGATCTTCCAGAATTCTTAGAGACTTACCGAAATATGAATCAGCTGTAACGTGAGAACATACCAAAGAGTTACGACTAAATGAAACTGTTTCATGTATCGTAAGTGGACCTTTCTACTTTTAAGAAAAATAATACAGTCCATTCCGGTTATTTGGGACACATCGGGACTAGTGCATTTTGACCCGATTAAGCGGCTGCCCCAATTATCCGAAGTTTCACATAAATAGTTAAAAATACAAATGTACCCCCCCCCACCTTTACAACTGGTTCACTTTACAATCAAATCATGTTACGACAAACTCACCGTAGTTAAGTATCGTTCACTATACAATGTGTAGTAAGCGCCGGTCATTGTGATCACATTTGTGAATTGAATTTTAATTCTATTAAACAGCGATTCTAATTAGAGAAAATTGGAGGAATATTATCCACAGGCTATAAAAGTAAAGATATATTAAACACAAGTTTACCCTTTATTACCTTACCAATTAAAAAAATGAATGATATGTGAAAACCAGAAGAATATACGTGAAAATTGGAAGAATTAATACGTACTGTAATATGTACACACTAAATAGTTGACATTTCTGTTCACTGACATTTGTGGGTGGGGTTAAAATTTAAAACAGTAAAAAGATAAGCAATCAATAACAAAGAACACGGCACACACAAATTGAAAGTAACACAATACACGCAAGTGAGAACGGAGTAACGAGTTACAAAGCTTTAAAAATAGGAATGAAGAGATCTGAAAATTAATTTTTTTAAATGATTGAAGATTTCATGGAAGTGTAAACAGATTTCACCATAATAACCCACAGAATTCCAGCTGTCGGTATTATCGCAAATTCAGTAAGATTGACTTTACTGTCCGTTTATGATAGATTTCAACTAACAGAAAAGCTCAATAAACAGGTGACTGCTAAGTGTTTTATGGTTGTGACCTCCAGAATTTCGACCGAACCACGAGGTACCGTCAGAGACAATCGTAGGGTAATCTCCAGTGCTGCAGTCTCCTGCCCCGATTAAACAGCATGCTGTGCCAATTAAGCGAAGTAAACCCTGGCTATTTTCTCGATTGGTTTCTGTTTTTTAAGATTTGCCCCAAATAAAGAGCTGCCCCGATTAACCAGTGGCCCAAATAACTGGAATCCACTGTATTTGGAAAGCTATTGACTGAAAAAAATATGCCTTCGTTAACAACTGTGTAAATATATAATTTACATATGGAATTACTGATTTGTAAATATATGATTTGCATAATGTATACACAGAATTTTTAATGTGTAAATATATATTAAAGTATAAAATGTATTTTGGGATGAGACTACGTATATGTAACCCACTGCCCATAGTATCTCGTAACCTGCTAAGTAATTAGACCCATCACTTTAGCCATCCCAGGGTGGTCCCTTTTGTGGAATAAACAGATGATAATAATAGTAAAAATCACATTTACTTTAAGGTATCCCACTGCCTTGCTCAAAACTTGAATATCTGAAGTCACTCTTCATATGGAAAACCTTTTGCCAATCTCCTCAGGCAGATGGATCTCTGTATACTTTTTTTCGCAGAATTTCAAATATCTTTATTTTAAGGATTTAAAAAAAAGAAAACAATTCGAACACCCTGTCCATATTTCACACATGGAGTATGGGCAGGATAAGAGCACTACAAATGTGCTACACCTGCCTTTATACAGTGAAAATAAATCTTCCTTATGCCTACAACCAACTGTTTGATAAATCATCAACAAAAAATTATGTATCCTCTTCTTAGCACCTATCTGTACTGCATGGAAAGCCTTCATGCAATACAGATATCTTATGAGATTCCTGTTCTTACCAAAATTGTGTAAAAATCACTGAAATCCCTTTTAAGTTGTGGGGAGGGGCTCTGTTTATACAGAACAGGTCTAACTTACGCAGTTATTTACAACTAGTCATTTCAGCAAACATTTACAGTATTTGCTGCACTCTCATGTCCACTGTTTTCTCCATTCTAACTTCAAAAACAGTGGTCATTTTCCTTCAATGATGACATCAACATTCATAACTACACCTAACCTTTATTTCCTAATTTTATGGATACCAAGTATTTTCTATCACAAACTGTTCATTTACCTATAACAATACCAGATAATCTTAACCACTACTTAACACCATTTATCTATTCCTCATCAAAACCTCTTAAAAGTACACAGTTGATATTCACTGTTAGGTTTCTCAAATAACAATCTATTTATCATGGTAATTGCTAAGCAAAAAGGAAACATTTTGCCAAAAGAACAATCTGTAAAATTATCAAAACAATAACAATTCAATGGGCGCAACGAAATCACAGCCAGAAAACACATGCTGTTCAGAAGCAGTAATCATTTAAAATACTATTTTTTAAGTCATGCATAAATATTTACCTTGAGATCCTTCTCCATAGGGACGAGCTGGTTTTAGATCCCTTTCGGCTCTAGCATACTTAGCAGCTGATACCATCTTCATACTTTGTGTAATTTTCTGGATATTTTTCACAGATTTTAGCCTAACACGAACTTGCAGTGGGGAGGAGGGAGAGAATAAAAATGAAGGAAGAAAAAGAAGAATCAAAATAATAATAATTAAAATAATTAACTTTAAAAAAATGTAAAAGTTACACACACACACACACACACACACACACACACACACACACACACACACACACACACACACACACACACACACACGGTCTAATCTACAGAGACAAAATTAGAAAACATATACATAAACAAGGTGAGCTCAAAAAAAAAATTAAGAGGTAAGCATTACATCCAGGCCCCTGTAAGAAGTGGCCAGTCATTAACAACTCATTGGAAGAAGGGGAGGGAGGATATGCTTCAAATGAAAATCACTCAGAGGTACAAACATAATTAGAACTATTCCTATATAGACATTCCACTGTACACATATATCCAAATGACTCCACTGTACACGTAAATCCAAGAGACTCCACTCTCACTAACAAAATGAATGCTTCAAAATTAATATAGCCTCATTCTCTAGAATGGCAAACTACGGGAAAAAGTGAACTTCATCGTTCCTTCTTCAAAATATATCTGCATAGACTAAAGAATTTGGAAGGACTATAGCCTCAACCTATGAGGGATTTACTTGACATAATGGTTAGTGCAATAGCATCATATTATACGTAAGTGAATCATCAAAAGGTGAAAATGGCATTGTTTTCATCATCTTTAGTCTATACTGTTATATACCATCTGGCATCTCGCATACTGTGACGTTATACTTCATAACTGGGTTGTCACTTATTGCAACACCAGGGTACCTACCTACCTACCCACCGATGAGATGCTAAACAGCCTTGAAACAGCCATCTGGGTGGTGGTATCTACTGAGAATAAGTAACAATAGTCTTCTCCACTGGTGAGGCATTGCTTATTCGAGGTAGTGCAATATCAGTAACTCTTTGTGAAGGCATTCACAATATGAGATATGATAAAAATGATACCATTTTCACCTTTTGGTGATTCACTTATGTATAACAATGGTGCTATTGAACTAATCATTACATCAAGAAAATATCTGTATTAAATTAAACTTTTCATACTGTAGTAACATTTCTGTAAATACATATACAATACAATAAGTCCCCGACTTATGTAAAAACGAGTTACGTAACTTTAGAGGACTTACGTACATATTTTTTCACTCAAACTTTTTTTTTTTTTTTTTTTTTTAGAATTGTAAAATTTACAAGCTTAAAAAATAGGAATGAAGAGAAGATTTTGAAAATTTAAGATTTTTTTTTTTATTTTTTTATATGACAGAAGATTTCAGCAAAGAGGACACACGTTTCACCATAATAACGTAAAAACCCACAGAATTCCAGCTATCGATATTACTGCAAATGCAATAAGATCGAGTTTACTACCCGTTTATAATGAATTGCACTAACAGAAAAACCCGATAAACAGGAAACTGCAAATTGTCTTTATTGTTTTATGGTAGTGACTTTCAGAATGTGCTTTAGTAAAATGTGAGCTCGCATGAGGTGATAGTAGTGTGTTTCTGCCTTAACCCTGTGAGGATCTTTGCAGAAAATTTCATTTTGCCTGTTATCGTGGTGCCGACCAAGAGCATACACTGAAAGGACAGAATTCGTGAACAACCTGAAGCTCACCCCTCTCGCTAGCAAATGAATCCACTGCTTGGCAAGTATATAGGTAAACTGCATCACTGCATTCACGTAGACAGTAATTCCATGTCCACGTGGATAAATGTCACGAGCTAGCCGACTTTGAAATTAGGATGATGGCAAGTGCCCGACACATAGGTCACTCTATCACAGAGGTGGTACAGAAATTGCACTATCCACATTCGACAGTATCAAGAATGTATCGGGAATACACCATTTCCAGAATAACATCTCATCACGGACAGTGCTGTGAGCTGAGAAAGGTGGTGGATGAACATGACAGTCAGCATCTGTCTCACATTGTTTCAGCCAACCGGAGAGCGACAGTGGCACAAATCACAGCCGACTTCAACGAGGGAGGTACCAGAAACATTTCCACCAAGACAATCAAGCGATCATTAGCCACAATAGGTTACGGTAGCCGCTAACCCACCAGAGTCAACTGGACATTAGTTGATTGGAGACAAATCTCCTGGTCCAATGAGTCCCGTTTCCAGTTATTTCAAGCACACGGGAGAGTACGTATCTGGCAGAAACAGCATGAAGCTATGCACCGTCATATCAATAAGGTTCAGACAGGTGGACAGTCAGCAATGGACTGGGGCGTGTTCAACTGGCACATGTTGGGACCTCTGATACATCTAGATGCATATCCGAATGGTCCAGGTTACGTGTCCATCTTTGCAGACCGTCTGCATCCCTTTATGGTTATTGTGCACCGACAGGGCAATGCACCTCCCCACAGAGCTTATAGTGACTAGAACATGGTTCAAACAGCATTCCACAGATTTTACCACCATGGAATGGCCTCCCAGTTCATCAGACATGAACCCTCTGGAGCATTTTTGGGATGCTGTGGGAAGGTCCATTCGAGCTTTGAATCTTCCACCCAGGAATGCGATAGAATTATGGACAGCAGTGCAGCAAGCATGGATGGAAATACTTGTGGAACACTTTTGTGAACTAGCAAACACAATGCCTCACCGTGTGACTGCCCTTATAAGGCAAAAGATGGACCTTCCCGTTACTAGGCAGATATTGCATGATTTCTATCCACTCGGTGTAAGTGACAGCGGTACTAGTAAATTTACCAAGAAAAGGAAAGCGATCAATATGGATAAGAAAATTAAAACAATAAGGATGTATGAAAATTGTCAGACATTAGCATTAGTTGAGGTATATGATGCAAGAAAGCAAGCTAGCAAAAAAAAAAAAAAAAAAATATATATATATATATATATATATATATAAAAAGTAATAAAAATAAATAAATATAAATATGAAGCTATCATTAGAGGCAGCAAATGCACATCCTCCACATGAAGCCCAAATATATCCGATAATTAAAATAAATCTGATATTTAAAATAAAATAAAATAAAAACATCAGCCAGTAGCACGGCAAAAATGTAGAGCGAAACGGAACGTAAAATAATATAAAATAAACAAACAGGGAAGGGAAAGTAAAAATAATAAGACAAAAAAGTAGTCGATAATCCCCTGTATAATTTAGCATAATGCCAATTATAAATAATTTAGCGGTACCTCCCTCAAAGGTACCTGTTCCAAAAGACGTGAAATATCACCAAAAAGGGGTTAAAGAAACTACAAAAAACTAAAATATCAAAATGATAGACTGGCCATTATGCCCCATATCGACAGAGGACCACGAGGCCAATAATGGTCATGGAATCGCTGCATTTCAATCGTCATACAAATCATCGCAAAGGCGGAAATATCGAAGAACCGAACCACCCTTCCATTCTCCGATAGATCAACCAATGCAGAGGATTCGCATGGCGGTGGTCCTTATGCAGCGAGAAATAATCTATAGAACAGACAGCATTCTAGATCAGAGCCACACCACTGACATAATGTAAGCTTAACCAGCTTATATAATAGAAAGAAAAGAATAGATGGCGGCACAGGCGCTGCTTATTTAGCATATCAACCCACTACTACCACTAATTTATATAATGTAATGTAAAAGTTAGGCAAAAGTAATAAAAATAAATAAATATAAATAGGAAGCTATCATTAGAGGCAGCAAATGCACATCCTCCACATGAAGCCCAAATATATCCGATAATTAAAATAAATCTGATATTTAAAATAAAATAAAAACATCAGCCAGTAGCACGGCAAAAATGTAGAGCGAAAAGGAACGTAAAATAATATAAAATAAACAAACAGGGAAGGGAAAGTAAAAATAATAAGACAAAAAAGTAGTCGATAATCCCTTGTATAATTTAGCTAAAATATGCTAAATTATACAATTTTATTTTATTTTAAATATCAGATTTATTTTAATTATTGGATATATATACATATATATATATATATATATATAACCTTCCCATTTCACCCATCCAGTCACTCCAAATGTTTGTCTAGTTCAACCTTGAATTTATTAAAACTATCAACTTCCACAACAACAGATGGAAATCTGTTCCAGCAATCAACTACCCGAGGGCTAAAGGCAAACTTCCGCACATCTGTTCTATAACTGTCTTTCCTCGATTTGAATCTATGCCCCCTCAGGTTCTTAGTCTGAGCTAGCAGAAGTTTCCTGTCAGCATTGGGCCTGCTCAAACCATTCAAGGCTTTATACACTTTAATCAGATCACTTTGCAGGTGCCTAGTCTCCAGATGCTGCAACTTTCAGAATTTAAGCCTTTCTTTGTAAGTGCACCCCTTTGTTCCTCTCACCAATTTTGTTGCCCTTCTATTTCATTCTAGCAACTCTACATCCATACTAAAATAAGGCCTCCAGTCCTGTTCGCAGTACTCAAGGTGTGGCTTGACCATTGCCTTATACAAAAGGATAATCACTTCCTTGTCTCTGCTAGCAAAATTCCTATATATCATTGACAAAACTCCATGACCTGCTCTGGCAGCTCGTCAGCACTACTCAGAGAACTTCATATCTGACTGCACAATTACCCCCAAGGTCTTTTTCATTCTCCACCTTCCTGAGCGTAGTACCACACAGTTTGTATGTTTCTCTTGGGTTACTGCTACCCATATGCAGTACTTTGATTTTGTTAAACTTCAGTGGCCACTTCACAGCCCATCTGCCTAACTTTTCTAGATCCTGTTGCGGTAGCATAGTGACTTTAGTGTCATTAACAACCCCGCCAACCTTTATATCATCTCCAAACTAGGACATTAAGCCCGATACCTTCATTGATATCATTGATAAATACACAAAATAACAATGTGCACAGCACCGAACCCTCGGGGACTCCACTAATAACATTAGTCCAGCAGGGCAGTGTCCATTTATTACCATTCTCTGCTGTCTCCCACTCAACCATCCCTTTATCCATTGCAGTTACTTGCCCTTAATGCCATACTGCTCCAATTTGTACAGCAGCCTTCCATGTGCAACAGTATCAAAAGCTTTCCTGAAATCCAAGTGTATAATATCAAAATTATTTTTTGCATTCAGTTCCTTTGTGACCACATTGTAGTATCCAATCAAATTTGTCAGCCAAGATGTCCCCTTAACAAACCCATGCTGTGTCTGAACTATTACTGCAGTCTTGTCCAGGTGATCCTGTACCACCTCTTTAACCAGTGACGCCATTATTTCCCTGGAACAGAAGTTAAACTAACAGGCCTATAAGTATGTGTCACCCTTTGAACCCCCTTTGTGAATTGGGGATACATTTGCACATCTCCAATTCATGGGGTCCTCCCCTGAATCTAAGGATACTCTCATAATTATGGCTAAGGGTTTGCTAACTTCCCTTGCTGCCTCCTTTAATAAGTTTATCAGCTACTTGAGCAGGATCATCAACAGTCAAACCATCTATGTTAAGTGGACCAATCTGATTCATCCCCTTCCGTCTAGAATTTACATAAATAAAGAACTCTTTGCTGTTTTTCTTTGCATCCTTTGACAAAGATTTCTCACAATCTGCCTTCACTGCCTAATCTCCTTTGTGACTTGATTACAGACTATTTAATTGTGTCATAGGCTTCTGTGTCACCTGATAATTTATATGCATCCCATGCAATTTTCTTCTCTTCCACGAGCCTCACTAATTCATCTGACATCAATTTAGGCCTAAACCTTGAACAGTATTATTATTATTATTATTATTACTAGCCACATAGTGCAAGGAAGCCTGAGTCTTATGCTGCACCAGCGAAAAAAAATTTCTGAGTTACCCTGAGAGGGAGAACAAGAATCAGAAGTAGATGGAAATCACCAAGAAAGTGAAGAATGATGATATCCAGCTGAGGACCCTGGGTTTGCCAAGCCCATACTCACCACATGTGAGCCCTCGGGTCTTGGGGCATATAAGTTTATTATTATTAGCCATATGGTGCAAGGAAGCCTGAGGCTTATGCTGCAGCAAAAATATCCCCGAGTTACCCCGAGAGAAAGCAAGAGTCAGAAGTAGAAAGGAATCACCAAGAAAGAGAAGAATGATGATATCTAGCTCAGGACCCTGGGTATGCCAAGCCCATACTCACAATATGTGAGCCCCTGAGGATAATTTCAAATCTTTTTAATTCTTTTAGAGAAGATGAATGATGTTAAAATTGAGGATATTATTATTATTATTAACAGCCGCATGGTGCAAGGAAGCCTGAGGATTATGATGAACAAGCAGAAAAAAAAAATAATAAAAACATTCCTGTGCTACCCTGAGAGAGAGAGAGAGAGAGAGAGAGAGTCAGAAGTAGAAGGGAATCACCAAGAAAGCAAGAAAGAGAAGAATGGTGATATTCAGCTCAGGACCCCGGGTTTGCCAAGCCCATACTCACCAGATGTGAGCCCCTGGGGTCGGCAAACATTTTTCTAATACCCAATGCATGGCACATCATGTAACATGTGATGATGATTATGCAGTCAATTCGGTAGCTTGGCAGCTAGGAGCTAGACAGCCCTGCACTAAAATATAAATACTTTCGCTATATAATTAATACTAATAAGGATATTAAATAAAACATTTCTCAATTCTAGACACGTACCCCAAAACAGTTTCAGAATAAACAGAATCAGTTATGATTCGGTCATACAATTGGTGCACTTTCTTACAACTTGACGGGAGTGGCAAGAAAAAGTACTGACTATTTTGTTACACACTTCAATATTTATACAAAAAAAAAACAGTTTTCAAATCAGAATCACTGCGCCTCACCTTTTTTGTGATAGATTGGTTACCCCTCGTAGGCATATCCATTATACTGTATAGGATAAGTATAAATTCATTCCAAATAAAAACCTTTTAAAGCTTCAACAGGCAAATTCACTCATCTCAAAGGCGGCCAGTGAAGTGCAAAGTAATCGGTGATACCAAAAGGGAATAAATCACAACTTATATTCAATTTTATTTCTTTTATATCGATAGATATTTTTTTTTTTTTTTTTTTTTTTGAGTTCAATATATCCGTTTATAAAGTGAATCCAGCTTTAGAGATATATTTGGAGATGACTCTACTGTTTTTGTGGATACTAACGACAAATGTTTCAGAGAAGATTAATCATACAAGATTGAATTCTTTCCTTTTTTCCTCTCTTTTTTTTTGTAAAATAGGTACATCCTTTTAATTTACTCTCGCATTGCTGTATTGGAAGAATAACACAGCATAACCCGATGGAAAAAATCATCGTCGAAGCTGACGATGATTTTTTGCTGGGGCTAAGATTTGCCACAAGAGCCTAGTAGCCTCCAAGATTAAGTCCCTGAAGGTTTTCCATTTAGAATTCAACGTTGGTAACATCATCAGCTGATCCCACTGTACAGAATTTAAAAACTGTCTGAGACCCCTGTAGTCACCTTTATGAAAGCAATAGCGCTTTCCTTTAGCCTTGATTGTAGTTACATCTTTAAGTAATTCCCACATCAGTACACTGTGATCACTGTCACCTAGTGGTTCCTTTATCTGCAAATTCTTAATGCATGAATAATCACTGCTTATTATCAGATCAAGATTATTACTCCCTCTAGTTTCTCCTCAAACGTGTAGCTGTAGAAAACAATCCTCCGGTAAATCCACAAAAGTCTAGCTAGTGTGCGAGTGACCAATCCACAAGTTCCAGTCAATATCTGGAAAGTTAAAATCCCCCATTACAAGATATTCTGATTTACTGGCCCACTATTTCTCTGCACAACTGTTTGTTGTACTCATCAGAGTCATTAGGTCTATAACACACTCCTACTCGCATTTTTCCTTTCCCAGTGTTTATGCCACACCAAACAGACTCAACATTGCACGTCCGCCCGTGTCAACTGGATGCACTTCCTTAGATTTTGTGTTTTTTAACTAACAGCATAACCCCTCCTCCCTTCCTACCCTGTCTATCCTTTCTATACACATTGTACTCCCCATATTCCAATTCTGCATTGCTTATGTCTGTGTGACACCATGTCTCTGATATCACAACAATATCTGCCTTTGATGCCTTGATCAGCACTTCAAAGTCATCAAATTTATTTACTAGACTTCTAGCATTGGTATAACATTAACAAGTACTAACATTAAAAAGTATTGCACAGAATTTAGATTTGTCAGTGTCAACAGTGAACACAATAATAAAGGACAAAGACAAAATATGAGAAGCAGTGACTAGATCGGCACCAATGAAGTCAACTAAAATAACAAGGCTACAAAATACATATTAGTTTTTACAGTACAATAAAATGCGTCTTTTCTTCCTGTTATGTTTTGTTTTCTAATGTACCACTCTGGCTACTTCACCACCGTCCCCAGATAAAGTTTTTAATTGAACTAATTAAAAATGTATAACTTTTTCTATATTTATAACTAATATATAAAAATATATAACTAATTAATTGATTCGTTGGTGGGTTGGTTTGGATTTTATTGGCACATTAGCATGCACCAAAACCAGGTCATATATAAAAAATTTAAGCTTTCAGTGACCTAATTATTTAGGTTACCATGTCAGGGGAGGATATTCATGTGTTGTTGTGGTGGATCCCAGGGTTCTGCCCATTAGCCGCTATTGTACTTCTTGTGTTGAAGCTTACGCCAAAACCAGCCATTTGTATGTAGTGTGTTGGGTGTGTAAATGTTATGATGTATTCTGTTATGTAGTCAGCCAGTACCTAGCTCTTAGCAGGTGGGAAGCGGCAACACCTGATCACCACATCCCACCCCCCCCATGTGGAGGCAGCCAGGATCTACAATCGTCTTGCCAATCTGTATCATGACAAGGTCATGAGACAGAAATGAGAGAAAGTAAAAGGGGTAAAATATGAATAGTATGGGATGGTTTGGGGAGGAAAGAGAAAGTAAAGAGAGGGGATCAGACAGAGGGACTCACCATAGAAATAGGAAAGAAGAGTTGAATAAGAAAAGTTAAAGTAAAAAAAAAAAAAAAAAAAAGTGGAAGAATCCATTTTCCAGGATTAGATTAGTCAGTCCCAAAATATCCCATCCTGAATACAAAATTCAGGATCAGCAGGCGTTGAAATTCTACACCAACATTATCATCAGCTCAATAATATGACCTTCAGTAGCACCCGATACAGGACAAGCAGATATAATGACATCTCATTGAGAGCCTTATCTTGATGAGAAAGAGAACAAATCAAAGACAAGAGTAAAGGTTCTTCTATGCACAATCCTGCCTCACAACTGGAGGTTCCAATTAAATCTAGACAATTTCCTCAGGACAAATTCATCGCCAATGCTACCATCAACTCAATGATAAAACCAGTAACTGTGCCCAATCAGGATCAACAGGTGCAACCACATCACACTGATAGTCCTATCCTTCCAAAAGGGAACACTAAGTACCAGCTTGTTCCAGGAATTGAAGGACTTCTACATACAGTCCTTCCCTTACTATCGAAAGTAACAATAATATTTAGAAAACTATTACAGTTCTATATCCACCTTGAAAAAAAAAAAAAAAAAAAAAAAAAAGAAACAAATATTCCAAACTCATGTTGAGGAGTAAAACCACCAGAAAATATACCATCCAACGAGAAAACATCTTGCCAAATCCAGGGAACTCAGAGAATCACAATGTAAAACACTATATAAGTTGCATTATATGAAGCACTAAGAGGCACAATATGACTCACTGTTAAAGCACTAAATGAAACACTGTATGAAGCACTTTTTTACATGAGGCACCAAAAGGAGCACTTTTATACCCTATAAATACTATGTAGAAATTCTCACTGAAGGTTACCATGTCAAGATGGATTTTGACCATGTGGTCACATTTCTGTGATCTGATTAAAAGTGATTATAGAACTGATTAATCATGGATTTACCGCTCACCAACGATTTGGACTTGAACTAAAGATACTGGATCACCAGGTGACTTTATGTGAAATCCTGCACAGATTTAATGAATTTATGTGAGTTTTTAATTCTTATATATGATAGCATTGTGCCTATATGTAGCACGTATGCTTAGAGCCAATATGGCTGCCTTCACGATCTGCAATATGGCTGCCAGCCACGTTGGACACATTGTTCATCGCTCCACGATTTTAGTTAATAACACGTGTGGATTAAGTGCATTTCCTTTCAGGCAAAGTATATCAATGAATTCTTTAAACTCCAGTGGATTCTTCAGGTGAGAAACTTTTGTGTTTGTCTGGGCTATTAGTTGAATACAAGTGTTTTTATCTGTTTCCTTTGTTTGCCAGAAGGTACTGGTCACCATGCCACTGACAACAGGGAACTAGAGAGAGAGTCCAATTATTTCTGGCTGCCGTGCTTGAATTCAGCTCTTGACTGGGGAGGTGATCTGAAAAAATGAAATTTTGGGCAAACACCGTGCTCCAATAATTCCCAAAGATTCCGTGTGGATACAACGAAGAGAATGTGACTTTTATGTTTCCCCCCTTCCATAAACATTCTATGATGGAAGACGAACTCCACAAATACTACTCCTACAAAAAATAAATATCACCTTCGTGCTCGCTGACCCTTATAAACCCCAGGAGAAAGTTGTTCTGGTGCTCTAGGGGTATTTTTGTGAATAGCTGTTCCCCTTCACGTGTTTTTGGTGGACAGCCCAAATATTCTCTAGTCCACTGAAATTCACCAAACAGGGCTATGAACTTGTAGCTGTGTCTCTTCCTGCACCAAAATTCAAGCCCTACTGAATCAACATCCTACCAACTCGGAAATTCAAACCTACTTCGGTTATCTGAATTTATCCCAACGTGGAGGGAAAAACCAATAAAACCCAAACTGTGTCACAGCAGGCCAACAAGGATGACATTACAGTTATCGAGAATCACGAAAAACTGGTAGACCCATGGGCCGCAGCCCCCTCTGCAAAAATGAAAACTAGTAAGCCAGCTATGCCCAAGTCGGAGCAGGAAACCGCTCAAAAACCAACATGAGAGAATCATAAGAGACCCATGCCTCCCAACAGGATTCTACCGAAGAGAAACAAGAGAGAGAAACAGAAATTCACCAAATTGGGCTACGAACTTGTAGCAGGTGTCTTCCTGCATCAAAAATCAAGCCCTACTGAATCAACATGGATCCAACCTTGCCCAAGGGCACCATCCCTGAACAGAAACTGACCTTGCAAACCACCCTTGAAAACTTATTCAAGAAGCAGAGCGACTACAGGACTAAAAGCTGAAATAGTTTCCCTGTGGACTAAATTGGAAACAATCCTGGACCAAATGCACCTGGAAAATGAAAAAAATAACTACCAGGTTTGATGCTTACCCTGAAAGTGGGACAAATAAAATGCAACAGCATGCCCCCACTTTTGCTGAAGTGCTAAGGACACGGCAACCCAGCAACAACTAAGGAACCTACCACTAAACGCAATACCCTCTTGGCAATCCCACACCTAGTCATCATAAGACCAACCGCCAAAAGATGAAACCCACACCAGCAAATCCACACCACTTCACCCCTCTGTTCGCTCGAAATACCTGTCCAGCAAAGTAAAGAGCATAGTAGTAAACAACCTTACCGAAGATCCAAAAGCAGCAAAAATCAAATCGGTCCACAAAACCCAAAATGTGGGTGTTAATCATTGAAACCCTGACAAAGCAGGATGCAAACCTGGTACTATGCAATCAAAGAATCCACACACTTGGATTAGAGACCCAACCACCAAAAAGAAAGGGACATAGTGTAATTGTATGTATTTTATAATACATACAAATTAATCGGTGACATGGAAGCCTATGATAGATATAATCTGGTCTGTAACCAAGTCACAAAGGAGGTTGGGAGGCAAAGGCAGATTATGAAAAATCCTTGGCAAAGGATGCAAAGAAAAACAGAAAAGAGTTCTTTACCTATGTAAACTCAAGAAGGAAAGGGATGAATCAGATTGCTCAACTGGATATTGATGGTTCAACAGTTGAGGATCCTGCTCAGGTGGCTAACAAACTAAACGAGTATTTTGCATCTACATTCACACATGAGGAGTTAGCATTAGCATTAGTAGAGGCATTTGATGCAAGAAAGCAAGCTTATGCAGCATCAGCCAAAAAAATTAAAGTAAAATAAATAAATAAAAAATAACCACTTCCACTTCACCCCTCTGTTCGCTCGAAATACCTGTCCAGCCGAGCCTTAAACTTATTTAGGCTATCAACTTCCACAACAAGGGATGGAAGTCTGTTCCACCTACCAACCACCCGCTGGCTAAAGGCAAATTTCCACACATCTGTCTTTCCTCAATTTGAATTTATGCCCTCTCAGGTGATTATTCTGAGCAAGAGGAAGAATCCATCAGCATTGAGCATACTCAAACCATTCAAGGCTTTGTACACCTCTATCAAATCACCTCGCTGGTGCCTAGTCTCCAGACACTGTAATTCGCAAAGCTTAAGCCTTTCTTCGTAAGAGTACCCTTTTGTTCCATTCACTAATCTTGTTGCCCTTCTCTGTACTCGTTCCAGCAGCTCTACATCCTTCTTGAAATGAGGTCTCCAGGCCTGTATACAGTACTCTAGGTGTGGCCTGACCATTGCCTTATACAAGGGAATAATCACCTCCTTATCCCTGCTAGAAAAATTCCTATATATCATTGACAATACACCATGAGCTACTCTTGCAGCCCATCTGCACTGCTCAGAGAACTTCATATCTGCCTGCACAACCACCCCCAGGTCCCTTTCATTGTTCAGGAAGGGGAATGCTGTAGGTGAAGTAAACACTGGCAGTGAGCTAGATGATTTTGTAATAACTGAGAGGAAAGTGGAGGAGGAATTGTTGAGAATAAACATAAAAAAGGCACCCGGGGTGGATGAGATCTATCCAGTTATATTAAAGGAGGCAGGAAAGGAAGTAAGCAAACCCTTAGCCATAATTATTGAGAGCTTTCTTGGACTCAGGAGAGGTACCCATAGACTGGAGATGTGCAAATGTCACCCCAATTCACAAAGGAGGATCAAAGGCTGACAAGTAATTATAGACTATAGACCTGTTAGTTTAACGTCTGTTCCAGGAAAATTAATGGAGACACTGGTTAAAAAAAAATGCATGGGATACATATAAATTAACACGTGACAGAGAAGCCTATGATAGATATAAATTGATCTGTAACCAAGTTACAAAGGAGGTTAGGCAGGCGAAGGCAGATTACAAGAAATCTTTGGCAAGGGATGCAAAGAAAAACAGCAAAGAATTCTTTACTTATGTAAACTCTAGAAGGAAAGGGATGAATCAGATTGGTCCACTTGATATCGATGGTTCAACTGTTGATGATCCGGCTCAGGTAGCTAACAAACTGAATTATTATTCTGCATCGACATTCACACATGAGGAGTTATTCAGTGAGGGGAATGCCAGAGGTGTATTCAACTCTGGCAGTAAGCTAGATAATCTTGTAATAACTGAGAGTAAAGTGGAGGAGAAATTGTTGAAGATAAACACAAGAAAGGCACCTGGGGTGGATGGGATCTATCTAGTTATATTAAAGGAGGCAGCAAAGGAAGTAAGCAAACCCTTAGCCATAATCATGAGAGCTTCCTTGGACTCAAAGGCAGTACCCATAGACTGGAGATGTGCAAATGTGACCCCAATTCACAAAGGAGGATCAAAGGCTGACACAAATAATTATAGACCTGTGAGTTTAACTTCTGTTCCAGGAAAATTAATGGAAACACTGGTTAAAGAAGCACTGCAGGATCATCTAGACAAGACTTCAGTTGTAGCTCGGACACAGAATGGTTTTTTTAAGGGGAAGTCTTGCCTCATCAATTTGATTGGATACTATGATGCAGTCACAAAAGAACTGGATGCAGGGAATAACTTTGATATATACTTGGCTCTTAGAAAGGCTTTTGATACTGTTGCACATGGAAGACTAATGCACTAATTGGAGCAGTGTGGCATTGGAGGCAAATTGCTGCTATAGATAAAGGGGTGGTTGAGGGGGAGAAGACAGACAGTGGTAATCAATGGACACAGCTCATCGTGGACTAATGTTATTAGTGGAGTCCCTCAGGGTTCAGTGTTGGGTCCATTATTGTTTGCTGTATTTATAAATAATATTGATGATGGTATCATCATCATCAGCCATTTTCAATCCACTGCAGGATGAAGGCCTCTCCAGCAACTTTCCAGTTCCTTTTGTCGTGCTGTCATATGCTGGAGGATTAATTCTTTTCCTCTTCACGCTGACCAGGTGTCTTGAAGAGAACCACTCTACACGTTCATTGCCACCTAAGTGACATAACAGGGCTTACCATCGAGAAGGTGTGCATGAGTGGATTTTAGGGAGGCAGGCCAACTGGACTTCTCCTAAATCTTCTGTAATAGAGATATTGGATCCATCAGTGTTTTAGGTTGAGGGTCTTAATGTCTACGTTTGCAGACGATACAAAGGTTGGCAGGGTTGTTAAGGACACTACTGACCCTATGCTGCTGCAACAGGATCTGGAAAGGTTGAGCAGATGGGCTTAAAGGTGGCAAATGAAGTTTAACATTGACAAATGTAAAGTACTGCATATGGGAAACAGCAATCCCAGAGCAACGTATCAACTCTGTGTTACTACACTGACAGTGGTAGAGAATGAAAAGGACCTGGGGGTAATTGTGCAGGAAGATATGAACTTCTCTAACAGTGCAGACGGGCTGCAAGAGTAGCTCATGGTGTCTTGTCAATGATATACAGGAATTATTCTAGCAGGGATAAAGAGATGATTATTCCCTTGTATAAGGCAATGGTCAGGCCACACCTTGAGTACTGTATACAGGTCTGGAGGCCTCATTTCAAGAAGGATGTAGAGCTGCTGGAACGAGTACAGAGAAGGGCAACAAGATTAGTGAATGGAACAAAGGGTTGCTCTTACAAAGAAAGGCTTAAGTTTTGAAAATTAGTGTCTGGAGACTAGGCACCGGCGAGGCGATCTGATCTGATAGAGGTGTATAAAGCCTTGAATGGTTTGAGCATGCTCAATGCTGATGGGATTCTTCCTCTTGCTCAGAATAATCACCTGAGAGGGCATAAATTCACATTGAGGAAAGACAGATGTAGGATAGATGTGCAGAAATTTGCCTTTAGCCAGCGGATAGTTGGTTGGTGGAACAGACTTCCATCCCTTGTTGTGGAAGTTGATAGCCTAAATAAATTCAAGGCTCAGCTGGACAGGTATTTCAAATGAACAGAGAGGTGAATTAAAAGGTTTTTTTTTTTTTTTTTGGATGATGCTGCATAAGCTTGCTTTCTTGCATCATATGCCTCTACTAATGCTAATGCTAATCTACAACATGTAATCTACAGGGAGGGACAAGGGTTGACGTTATATGCTTCTTTAGAATATATGATTTACAAAACTATTTAATAATTGTATCATCTTTAACAATGTTTTAAATTAGGGGCCAGCAGCCTTTCCCACTATATGACCTACTTTAAAATGGTCATGATAATAGAAGTGTATCTCTAGTTTAAAAAAAAATTCTAGTAGCTGTAGAATTATTATAATTTTTACTATAATAAAAAATATTAAATCTATAATCATTATTATAATTCTATAATTAATTTTACATGTATTATAATAATAATTATAATACATGTTAGGTAAGTAGTAATTAAGCAAATAATCAGACATCTAGCACTCGTGTTCTCCAGAAAATTGTTACATTTTGATATCTGTGCATCGCCGACCGGGCTAGCCGGGTGGGTTAAGTGGCTGCCTGGCAACCCAAAGGTCGTGGAGTCGATTCCCGCCTCGGGCTAGGATATCACGATGATGCCATACTATCCGGTTAGATCTCACCGCCACGATACACGAAGGAAGCATGAAAAAACTGGTTCCTTCGTATATATGATCACATCATACGATAAAAAAAAAAAAAAACTGTGCATCATGATTGTCCAATTTGCCCACCCCTCTTTTAAACTAGTTGTTCCCAAACTTTATGGTTCACCACCCTCTTGGATCCAAAAACTCATACCCAGTGTCTCCTACTCTATAAAAAGCATTATTCACACTAGCGGTCTGCAAGACCTACTAAGGAACACTGACACAATAAAATAAAACACAGTAACAATTAATTTCACATTTATTCAAAATCCAATTAAAACTTTTCATTAATTCAGCAAAATTGATGAACTTGATCCAGAGATGAATCCACTTAAAATGGGGACTAAATTTTTGTAAAGTGTATTATCTACTTGTACATAGTAAGAAATGAATTGGAGGAACTGAAAAATGAGACGATTATTTTATTATAATATGTTGAACAGTGTAAGTTTAAGGTAAATTTTATTGAAGTTACAATAAAAGTTTTACGAATAAAAAAGGAACCAGTCTTTTTTTTGCCATATTTTTTCAGATAAAATTGTTTCATCGTAACATTTAGTTACCTTTAACTTCGCACTCAACCTTTGCTGCACAATCATGAAGGGGGATCGGGTCGTTCTCACAAAAATATTCAAGTGCTTGGTCAGTTTTCATAAGTGCATCCTTTAATTCTTTAATTTTCAAATCCTCGTAACTTTGGGGAATTGGATAATGAATACTCGGATAACGGATGGAACACCTGTATATAACTACTTACCAAACATGCACAAGCCTTCACCCTACAGATGTGCAGTAACTATTCTATTTGTTATTATCAATAATTGACAGGATAGGAAGGGAGGAGGGGTTATACTATAAGCTAAGAAACAAAATCTAAGGAAGTGCATCCAGTTGACATAGGTGGACAGTGCAATGTTGAGTCAGTTTGGTGTGACATAAGCACTGGGAATGCAAAATTGAGAGTAGGAGTGTGTTACAGGCCTAATGACTGGTGAGTACAATGTACAACTACAGAGAAATAGAGTGGGTCAGTAAATCAGATTGTCTTATAAGATGTAATTACCATCGGGGGTTTAAAGAGAAGTATTTTTGCTTTCATAAAGGTAACTATGGTGGTCTGAGCCAATTTTTAAATTCTGTACAGTGGGACCAACTGATGACATTAAAAACAATAAATTCTAAAGGGAAAGCATTCAAAGAATTGATCTTGGAAGCTACTAGACTTTTCATATCAACTAAGAAATACTGTTCAAGGTTTAGGCCTAAATGGATATCAGATGAACTAATGAGACTCATGGCAGAGAAGAAAAATGCATAGGATACAAATAAATTATCAGGAGATACAGAAGCCTATGGTAGATATAAGCAAGTCTGTAATCAAGTCACAAAGGATGTCAGGCAAGCAAAGGCAGAGTACGAGAAATCTTTGGCAAAGGATGCAAAGAAAATAGTAAAGACTTCTTTATGTATGTAAATTCTAGAAGGAAGGGGATGAATCAGACTGGTCAACTTGATATCGATAGTTCAATTGTTGAGGATTCTGCTCGGGTATAAGCCTACTTTCTTGCATCATATGCCTCTACTAATGCTAATTGGCTACCTTGTGGCAACTGCAAATCATAAATACAAAAAACGTGACCAAGGAAATGGCTTTGAAAGTAAGAGCATAAAAATAAAAAGCATAAAACTTTCAATAAGCAAGGAAGGCATTTCTCCCTAGGCTCTAGTCAATCTAAGTCAATAAATAAGGGAAGCATTCAAAGAACTTATCTTGGAAGCTACTAGGCTTTACATACCAACTAAGAAATATTGTTCAAGGTTTAGGCCTAAATGGATGTCAGATGAACTAATGAGGCATATGGCAGAGAAAAAAAATGCATGGGATACATGCAAATTAACACGTGAAACAGAAGCCTATGATAGATACAAGTTGATCTGTAACCAAGTTACAAAGGAGGTTAGGCAGGCGAAGGCAGATTACGAGAAATCCTTGGCAAGGGATGCGAAGAAAAACAGCAAAGAGTTCTTGACTTATGTAAACTCTAGAAGGAAGGGGATGAATCAGATTGGTCCACTTGATATCGATGGGTCAACTGTTGATGATCCTGCTCAGGTAGCTAACAAACTAAATGAATATTTTGCATCGACATTCACACATGAGGAGTTATTAAGCGAGGGGAATGCCAGAGGTGTATTCAACTCTGGCAGTAAGCTAGAGAATCTTGTAATAACTGAGAGTAAAGTGAAGAAGAAATTGTTGAAGATAAACACAAGAAAGGCACCTGGGGTGGATGGAATCTATCCAGTTATATTAAAGGAGGCAGCAAAGGAAGTAAGCAAACCCTTAGCCATAATTATGAGAGCTTCCTTGGACTCAGGGGAGGTTCCCATGGACTGGAGATGTGCAAATGTGACCCCAATTCACAAAGGAGGATCAAAGGCTGACACAAGTAATTATAGACCTGTGAGTTTAACTTCTGTTCCCGGAAAATTAATGGAGGCACTGGTTAAAGAAGCACTGCAGGATCGTCTAGACATGACTTCGGTTATAGCTCAGACACAGCATGGTTTTGTTAAGGGGAAGTCTTGCCTGACCAATTTGATTGGATACTATGATGCAGTCACAAAAGAACTGGATGCAGGGAATAACTTTGATATTATATAATTGGATCTTAGAAAGGCTTTTGATACTGTTGCACATGGAAGACTGCTGCACAAATTGGAGCAGTGTGGCATTGGAGGCAAATTGCTGCTATGGATAAAGGGGTGGTTGAGGGGGAGAAGACAGAGTGGTAATCAATGGACACTGCTCATCGTGGACTAATGTTATTAGTGGAGTCCCTCAGGGTTCAGTATTGGGTCCTTTATTCTTTTCTGTATTTATAAATGATATTGATGATGGTATATCAAGCTTAATGTCCAAGTTTGCAGACGACACGAAGGTTGGCAGGGTTGTCAAGGACACTACTGACACTATGCTGCTGCAACAGGATCTGGAAAGGTTGAGCAGATAGGCTGAGAGGTGGCAAATGAAGTTTAACATTGACAAATGTAAAGTACTACATATGGGAAACAGCAACCCCAGAGCAACGTATCAACTCTGTGGTACTACACTGACAGTGGTAGAGAATGAAAGGGACCTGGGGGTGGTTGTGGAGGCAGATATGAAGTTCTCTGAGCAGTGCAGACGGGCTGCAAGAGTAGCTCATGGTGTATTGTCATTGATATATAGGAATTTTTCTAGCAGGGATAAGGAGGTGATTATTCCCTTGTATAAGGCAATGGTCAGGCCACACCTAGAGTACTGTATACAGGTCTGGAGGCCTCACATTTCAAGAAGGATGTAGAGATGCTGGAACGAGTACAGAGAAGGGCAACAAGATTAGTGAATGAAACAAAGGGGTACTCTTACGAAGAAAGGCTTAAGTTTTGCAAATTACAGTGTCTGGAGACTAGGCACCGGCGAGGTGATCTGATAGAGGTGTATAAAGCCTTGAATGGTTTGAGCATGCTCAATGCTGATGGGATTCTTCCTCTTGCTCAGAATAATTACATGAGAGGGCATAAATTCAAATTGAGGAAAGACAGATGTAGGATAGATGTGCGGAAATTTGCCTTTAGCCAGCGGGTGGTTGGTAGGTGGAACAGACTTCCATCCCTTGCATGGAAGTTGATAGCCTAAATAAGTTTAAGGCTCGGCTGGACAGGTATTTCGAACGAACAGAGGGGTGAAGTGGAAGTGGTTATTTTTTATTTATTTATTTTACTTTAATTTTTTTGGCTGATGCTGCATAAGCTTGCTTTCTTGCGTCAAATGCCTCTACTAATGCTAATGCTAATAAGCAATCAACATGCTCAGAGGGGCCCTAGCTCTTCCAGCATACCCCTTCCACCCATTTATCTCTCAGCACCCCCAGGGGACTGTGGGAATTAACTGGATTATCACCTACTTTGGGGATCACTGTTTTTAACAATGGCAATGACTAGGTCAAGTCTCAGTGTACAACAGGAAATTAGAAATCTAAGCTAAAAATTATAAATCTATACAAGTCAATTTTTTCCTTCATAAGTAGCATTTAACAAATCTAGTTAGAAAGTAATCTAAAAATATGTATTTTATGTAAAAACCTTCAGCACTGCTATTACTATCTTATTTTCTTCCCCATCATCCTCAGATCAGAAATTTTGAAAAGATGATGACTCTACATATGACCCAAAGTACCATAAAAAAATGGCACACTACAGTGCTAATAGCTAAAGCATCCAAAAAAGTCCCAAGAATATGTATTATGTTATGATTTAACATTTAACTGACAGGAAAATGTAATCAATCAATCTTGTTTTACAAAGTGTAACTATAAACTAAAATACTCTCAATAAAATTCTGCAAATAAGCATATGGCAATCACAATTCAACTTACTATCTTTCAAAGTTGCCATTCCACAAACTTGACCACTGGAAGGGAATAAAAAAATAAAATTAAAAAAATTAGTACTTTGACAATTTGTATTGCTACTAAAACACAAAACCTTAAAATATATAACAGAGGAAACAATTACACATTAAATTACACACTTGCTTAACACTACACGTTAATGCAGAAGAACAATGGAAAATTCTGTTTCTACTTACTATCCATGTCTCAGGGCCGAGCCGAGCCATTTTAGTACCTGAGGCAAGAATGAAAAACTGTACCCGACTGCTAATCATGGCAACTTTGACAATTATTTAATCTTACTTTTGGCACCCCTTTCAGCTTTTAATCTGAGGTAAGAGACTCGTTCGCCTCACCCTCGACACGGCTCTGCCGTGTCTATAAAAAGAAAGATGAAAGTATATTTGTGCAGTTTTAGATCTCTCCTGAAAAGTCAAATTTTAATTAACAACCAAAGTGCCTTGTATTAAGCCAGATTTAAAGAACAACACTCAAGAGTGCAATAGTTTATTGGAGCCTAGGGGCACAATTGGTTTGGTCCCTTCCTCCCCCATCTTTTGCTACTATATTATGACCATTAAAAAATGTTATGCAGAACCCCCCACTTCCCTTTATGTCATGGCTCATGTGCTTTAAATTTTTGCAACCACTCTGCATGGCTTTACAAGCACTACTAAAAAATCAACACTATTTTTTTAAATCACCTCTCTAACAGCTACTGAAATAGAATGGTGCCACTATTCTAGATAAATTTAATCTTCATTTAGTCCACTGGTTGGCATACTATTTATTTCTAATGCAGCCATACAGGGCATATATTAAATGCAAGTAACCAGCAATTGGTAATATGAAACTACTCCAAGTTAGCCTCATTTGAAACATGCTCTTCTATAACTACATTAGAAAAGGAAACATTAAACAGAATGTCCATTTGTGCTAAGATTTGCTCAGTATCATTTAGAGATAGGTTCGGCATTTATAAAATTTCAGTTACACTATTTAGCTTAGCATTAGTAGAGGCATTTGATGCAAGAAAGCAAGCTTATGCAGCATCAGCCAAAAAAATAAATAAATAAATAAAATAAAATAAATAAATAAAAAATAATCACTTCCACTTCACCCCCCTGTTTGTTCGAAATACCTGTCCAGCTGAGCCTTAAACTTATTTAGGCTATCACCTTCCACAAAAAAGGATGGAAGTTTATTCCACCAACCAACGCTGGCTAAAGGCAAATTTCCTCACGTCTATCCTACATCTGTCTTTTCTCAATTTGAATTTATGCCCTCTCAGGTGATTATTCTGAGCAAGAGGAAAAATCCCATCAGCATTGAGCATGCTCAAACCATTCAAGGCTTTATACACCTCTATCAGATCATCTCGCCGGTGAAGAGTCTCCAGACACCGTAATTTGCAAAACTTAAGCCTTTCTTCGTAAGAGCACCCCTTTGTTCCATTCACTAATCTTGTTGCCCTTCTCTGTACTCTTTCCAGCATCTCTACACCATTCTTGAAATGAGGCCTCCAGACCTGTATACAGTACTCTAGGTGTGGTCTGACCATTGCCTTATACAAGGGAATAATCACCTCCTTATCCCTGCTAGAAAAATAGAAAAATTCCTATATATCATCGACAATACACCATGAGCTACTCTTGCAGCCCATCTGCACTGCTCAGAAAACTTCATATCTGCCTGCACAACCACCCCCAGGTCCCTTTAATTCTCTACCACTGTCAGTGTAGTACCACAGAGTTGATACGTTGCTCTGGGGTTGCTGTTTCCCATATGCACTACTTTACATTTGTCAATGTTAAACTTCATTTGCCACCTCGAAGCCCATCTGCTCAACCTTTCCAGATCCTGTTGCAGTAGCATAGTGTCAGTAGTGTCCTTGACAACCCTGCCAACCTTCGTATCGTCGGCAAACTTGAACATTAAGCTTGATATACCATCATCAATATCATTTATAAATACAGAAAACAATAATGGACCCAATACTGAACCCTGAGGGACTCCACTAATAACATTAGTCCACGATGAGCAGTGTCCTTTGATTACCACTCTCTGTCTTCTCCCCCTCAACCACCCCTTTATCCACAGCAGCAATTTGCCTCCAATGCCACACTGCTCCAAATTTGTGCAGCAGTCTTCCATGTGCAACAGTATCAAAAGCCTTTGTAGGATCCAAGTATATAATATCAAAGTTATTCCCTGCATCCAGTTCCTTTGTGACTGCATCATAGTATCCAATCAAATTGGTCAGGCAAGACTTCCCCTTAACAAAACCATGCTGTGTCTGAGCTATGACTGAAGTCTTCTCTAGATGATCCTGCAGTGCTTCTTTAACCAGTGCCTCCATTAATTTTCCAGGAACAGAAGTTAAACTAACAGGTCTATAATTATTTGTGTTGCCCTTTGATCCTCCTTTGTGAATTGGGGTTACATTTGCACATCTCCAGTCCATGGGTACTTCCCCTGAGTCCAAGGAAGCTCTCATAATTATGGCTAAGGGTTTGCTTACTTCCTTTGCTGCCTCCTTTAATATAACTGGATAGATTCCATCCACCCCAGGTGCCTTTCTTGTGTTTATCTTCAACAATTTCTTCTCCACTTTACTCTCAGTTATTATGATTCTCTAGCTTACTGCCAGAGTTGAATACACCTCTGGCATTCCCCTCGCTGAATAACTCCTGATGTGTGAATGTCGATGGAAAATATTCATTCAGTTTGTTAGCTACCTGAGCAGGATCATCAATAGTTGAACCATCGATATCAAGTGGACCAATCTGATTCATCCCCTTCCTTCTAGAGTTTACAAAGTAAAGAATTCTTTGCTGTTTTTCTTTGCATCCCTTGCCAAAGATTTCTCGTAATCTGCGTTCGCCTGCCTAACCTCCTTTGTAACTTGGTTACAGATCAACTTGTATCTATCATAGGCTTCTGTGTCACGTGTGAATTTGTATGTATCCCACGCATTTTTCTTCTCTGACATATGTCTCATTAGTTCATCTGACATCCACTTAGGCCTAAATCTTGAACAATATTTCTTAGTTGGTATGTAAAGCCTAGTAGTTTCCAAGATAAGTTCTTTGAATGCTTTCCATTTTGAATTTGCTGTTGGTAACATCATCAGTTGGTCCCACTGTATAGAATTTTAATACTGTCTCAGTCCATCGTAGTCGCCTTTACGAAAGCAACAACCCTTCCCTTTACCCCTAATGGTAGTTACCTCTTTGAGTAAATCCCACTTTAGCACACTGTGATCACTGCCACCTAGTGGTTCATTTACCTGCAGATTCTTAATGCATGAAGAATCACTACTGATAATCAAATCAAGAGTTTTACTCCCTCTAGTTGCCTCCCGAACATGCTGATGTAGAAAACAATCATCCAATAAATCCACAAAAGCCTTGCTAGTGTGTGAGTGACCAGCCCCCAAATTCCAGTCAATATCTGGGAAATTAAAATCCCCCATTATAAGACTCTCTGATTTACTGGCCCATTCTATTTTCCCGTACAGTTTCTTATTATACTCATCACAGTTATTAGGCCTATAGCACATTCCTACTCTCAATTTTGATCTCCGAATGCTTATGTCACACCAAACTGACTCGACACTGCACTGTCCAGCAATGTCGACTGGCCTCACTTCCTTGGATTTTATATAATTCTTAACTAATAGCATAACCCCTCCTCCCTTCCTACCCTGTCTATCCTTTCTGTAGACATTGTACTCCCCAAATTCCAGTTCTGCATTCCTTATATCTGTGTGACACCACGTCTCTGAAATCCCCACAATATCTACCTTTGATGTTTTGAGCAATACCTCAAATTCATCAAATTTATTTACTAAACTCCTAGCATTGGTGTACACGCAAGTATACATGCACCTGTTCTTTTTCTTAGCTACCCTAACACAACCTATGTGTTTATTTGTACCCCAATGATTCCCAGCAGTCTCTGAACTATTCTGCATCTTATTTTCCAGGCTGTGGCTCAATCCAATAGAAGCAGTGCAAGAATCACTTTCACCTCTGCCAATGGCTACTGTTAATCTATTAGTCCTTGTATCCCCCCAATCTAGCAGTTTTCCGACCCACCTAACACTGCCTAAATAGCATCAGCAAACATTCTTGCACCCTTTCTATTTAAGTGTATCCCATCTGTGTAGAAGCAGTCTCTCCTGTTAACAAGTACAGACCAGGCTGAAAAAAATTCTACCCCTTGAGCCTTGCACAATCCTTCCAGGGCCGAATTGATCGACAGGGCTCTCATCATATACTCTCTCCTATCGTGTCTGGGCAGAATTGCAGACACTTTCAAATTCAACCCTAATTTACAGCTTTTTTTCAACAACTATATTTCATTGTATAGCTTAACCCAGTACCAGGTGCAAGATCTAAAAAAACAGGTGCCAAACTTTTTTGGGAGTGGACCAAACAACCTTCAACCTTTCTTTTTATTGCAGGCCAAATATATATTTAGTTATAAACAAGCACTTTTATATTAGCATTAGCAGAGGCATATGATGCAAGAAAGCAACTTTACACAGCATCAGCCAAAAAAAAAAAAAAAAAAAAAAAAAAAAAAACCCTTTCCGTTTCACTCATCCAATCACTACAAAAGTTTGTCTAGATCAGCCTTGAATTCATTTAAGCTGTCAACTTCCATAACGACAGATGGAAGCTTGTTCAGCAATCAACCACCTGCTGGCTAAAGGCAAATTTCCACACATCAGTTCTATAATTGTCTTTCCTCAATTTGAATTTATATCCCCTCTGGTGCAAAATCTGAGCAAAAGGAAGAATCCCATCAGCACTGAGTTTGCTCAAACTATTCAAGGTCTTATACACCTCAATCAGATCACTTTGTCATTGCCTAATCTCCAGATGCTACAATTTCCAGAATTCAAGGCTATCTTGGTAACAGCAACCATTTGTTCGACTTGCCAATCTCAGTGCTCTTCTCTGTACTCGTTCTAGTAGTTTAACATGTTTCCTAAAATGAGGCTTCAAGACCTGTATGCAGTACTCAAATTGTAGCCTGATGATTGGTTATACAAGGGGATAATCACCCCTCTATCCCCGCTAGCAATATTCCTATATATCATTGACAAGATCCCATGAGCTACGCTTGCAGCCTATCTGCACTCTCTCCGAAAACTTCATATCTGACTGCACAATTATCCCCAGGTCTCTTTAATTCTCCACTACCCTGAGTAACGTACCACACAATTGGTATGTTACTCTGGGGTTACTGCTATCCATATGCAGCACTTTAATTTGTCAATGTTAAACTTCAGTTGCAATCTTTCGGGCCCATCTGCTCAACTTTTCTAGATCCTGTTGCAATAGTGTACCAACCTTACCGTCATTAACAATCCTACCAACCTTCATATTGTCTGAGGGCGCCTCCGTAGCCAGGTGGGAAGGAGCAGCAGTGCGTAGCACATGCTTTTGATTAGACCGGGGTTTGAGCTCATCACCACCAATACGGAGGGTGCGTAAAGGTCAGGGAATGACCACCGCATATTCCCGGAGCAATATGGCCTTAGTTACTAATGCTCCTAAAAACCAAAAAACAAACATATTGTCCGCAAACTTGGACATTAAGCCTGATATACCTTCATCAATATCATTGATGAATATAGAAAACAACAATGGTCCCAACAAGGACCCCTGGGGAATTCCACTAATAACATTAGTCCACGAAGAGCAGTGTCCACTGATTACCCCCCCTCTCTCCCACTCAATCATCCTTTTATCCATTGTAGAAACTTGCCCTTAATGCTCCAACTTCTACAGTAGTCTTCCATGTGCTACAGTATCAAAAGCTTTCTTAAATTCCAAGTACAGAAGACTGTCGAAATATTGGCACCCAAAATAATGGCACATTGAAATAGTGTGTTTACATACAGCTGAGATGTCTTGCAGAACTGAAAAAAAGAAAATGGCAGTGACACGATTACTTTTTTGTTTAAATTCGCCATTTTGAAAGTGAATATTGTGTACTGATATCATAAATTATAGAGCTGTTTTACATTTATTTTAAATTAAAAACCCCTCACCATGGCTCCTAAAGTTAGTAACCTCATACACAGAAGAAAAGTGGAATAATTAAAAACATTAACCCTGGGGGCTCACATCTGGCGAGTATGGGCTTGGCACACCCAGGGTCCTGAGCTGGATACCATCATTCTTATTTTCTTGATGATTCCCTTCCCTTCCCTTCTCTCTCTCTCTCTCTCTCTCTCTCTCTCTCTCTCTGGGTAATTCAGAAATTTTTTTTTTTTTTTTTTTGCCTGGTGCAGCATAAGCCTCGGCTTCCTTGCACCATATGACTAATAATAATAATTAGAGCTTAGTGACAAAATTGTTATAATAATAAAAAATAGTATGAGCGTAAGTAGGAGTGTATTAATGGCAGAATATAACATTGGATCGTCAACACATTTGTTTTTTAAGTGCAGTTAATAGAATTGCATTCTTAGTCTCTCTATTTCTTATTTAGCCTCATTATTTCTGCATTAAATGTATAAAAATAAAACTTTCTTGATAACAGAAAGATTGAAATAATGGCATCTTGAATCCCCGAAGGTACCGTTATTCTGAAATACTATTGTATATGACATCAAAATTACATTTTGCAGCCAGTTCCATTGTGACCACATCATAGTATCAAATCAAACTGGTCAGACAAGACTTCCTCTTAACAATCCCATGCTGTGTCTGAACTATTACTGCAGTGATTCTTGAACCAGCAAGTCCATTATTTTCCCTAACAGAAGTTAAACTAACAAGTCTGTATTTACTCATGTCCCACGTCGTGAACTGGCAACATTTGCCAGTTCACGCTAATTACTTAAATCCCACATGAACTGGCAATACATTTGCACATCTCCATTCCATGGGGACCTCCATGAATGCCCTCATAACCATGGCTAAGAGCCTGCTTACTTCCTTTGCTGCCTTTAATATAACTGGATAGATTTCATCCCCCTCAGGTGCCTTCCTTATGTTTAACTTCAGCAATTTCTCCTCCACTTTGCTCTAAGTTATTACAAATCATTTAACTCCCTGTTAGAATTTTATAAGCTTCTATCCTCCACTTCCCGACAGAATTCCTCATGTGTGAATGTAGATACAAAATACTCATTCAATTTGTCAGCTACCTGAGCAGAATCATCAACAGTCAAATCATCAATATCAAGTGGACCAATCTGATTCATCCCCTTCCTTCTAGAATTTACATATGTAAAGAGGTCTTTGCTGTTTTCTTTACATCCTTTGAGAAAGATTTTTCACAATCTGCCTTCGCTAGCCTAACCTCTTTTGTGACTTTATTACAGATTTGCTTATATCTATCATAGGCTTCTGTGTCTCCTGATAATTTATATGCAAACCCTAAATTTTTCTTCTCTGCAATGTGTCTCATTAGTTCATCTGACTTCTATTTAAGCCTAAACCTTGAAGAGTATTTCTTAGTTGGTATGAAAAGCCTACTACCTTCCTAGATTACTTCTTGAATGCTTCCCATTTAGAATTTGCAGTTTGTAACATCATCAGTCGGTCCCACTGGATAGAATTTAAAAAATCTCTAAGACCACTGTAGTCACCTTTATGAAAGCAAAAAATCCTTCCCTTTAGCCCTGATGGTAGTTACATCTTTGAGTAAATTCCACAGCAGTAGACTGTAATCACTGCCACCTATGGTTCCTCTATCTGTAGATTTTTAATGCATGAATAATCACTGCTGATCAAGAGTATTACTCCCTCTGGTTGTCTCTCGAACATGCTGCTGTAGAAAACAATCATCCAATAAATCCACAAAAGTCTTGCTAGTTCGTGAGTAACCAACCCATAAGTTCCAGTCTATGGTCCCATGTGGTCTAGTGGCTAGGATATCTGGGTTTGATTTGTTTCATGGTAAGTTTTTTAACCCCAGGGGCTCACATCTGGTGAGTATGGGCTTAGCACACCTAGGGTCCTGAGCTGGATATCATCATTCTTCTCTTTCTTGGTGATTTCCTTCTACTTCTAACTTGTGTTCTCATTCTCTCTCTCTCTCTCTCTCTCTCTCAGTGTAACGCAGAAATTTTTTTTTGGCTGGTGCAGCAAAAGCTTCAGGCTTCCTTACACCATATGGCTGCTAATAATAGTAATAACTGGGAAGTTAAAATCCCCCACTATAAGACAACCTGATTTACTGGTACACTATTTCTCTGTAAAGTTGTTCACTGTAGTTATCAGTCATTAGTCCCATAACATGTTAATACTCTCAACTTTCCTTTCCCAGTCGTTATGTCACACCAAAATGATTCACACTGCAATGTCCACCAATGTCAACTGGATGCACTTCCTTAGATTTTATGTTTCTTAACTAAAAGCATCACCCCCTCCTCCCCTTTTATCCTGTCTATCCTTTCTGTACACATTGTATTTCCCAAATTCCAATTCTGAATTCCTTATCTCTCTATGACACCATGTCTCTGATAATCCCAACAATATCCACCTTTGATGTCTTCACCAGCACCTCAAATTCATCAAATTTATATGCTATACACCTAGCATTGGTGTATAGCATATTGGTGTATATCTTAGTTACCCTAACACAACCCATGTATTTACTTGTTATGCGATGACTCCCAGCAGTCCTTGAAATCCCCAACACCTCTTTTTCCAGGCTGCTGCTGCTCATTCCAATAGAAGCAGTGCAAGAATCACTTTCACCTCTGCCTGGGGCTACTGTTAATCTATTAGTCTGTGAATCCCCCCCAAACTAGCAGTTTTCTGACTCAACTAACACTGCCCCGATATCACCAGAAAATATTCTTGCATCCTTTCTATTTAAATGTATCCCATACTTGTATAATTGAGTCTTGCACATTCTCTCCACGGCCGACTTGATTGACACGACTCTCATCATATACTCCCTCCTATCATGTCTGGGCAGAATTCCACCTATCCTTTTTGCACAATATATTTCCTGTCTCTCTGACAATAGAGTCACCAGCAATAACTGGCTTCTGTGGGAACAGCGCTGTCTGCCCAGAAGATTGCTGCTGTGTTGCCTGATGCACAAGAGTGAGCTCTAGCACTGAGTTGGGCAGATGAGCTCAATGGGTTCCCCATTTTAATTCCTTCGAGGGCATCTATCATACTCTTCACTCTCATATACGCCCAACAGAATGATAAGTTGGCGCCTAATTTGTTCACACTCTGCATATAGCACACACACTAAGACATTCTCCTTGGATAGTTCATGTCCTGTTCCAAAAAGATCAGCAAACATTTCACAAGTTGCACATTTTTTTAGGTTGGGTTGCATTGGACAATCGCCCCATTCTGTTCTCCCTCGAGCCACAGCACTCCCACTACTTTGTTATTAAGCATGCAGATGATACAAAGGCCGGCAGGGTTGTTAATGATGGTAATGGCAGTGTGCTACTGCAAAAGGATCTAGAAAGGTTGGGCAGATGAGCTGAGAAGTGGCAAATGATGTTTATACTGTATAATACTTCAGTCAGTATGAACTGCAGTATTATTATTATTATCATTACTGCATGTTATTATTATTATCATTAGCCATATGGTGCAAGGAAGCTTGAGGCTTTTGCTGCACCAGCCAAAAGAAAAAAAATCTGAGTAACCCTGAGTGAGAGAGAGAGAGAGAATACAAGGTGATTCCCTTCTACTTCTGACACAAGGGTCAGAAGTAGAAGGGAATCACCAAGGAAGAGAAGAATGATGATATCCAGCTCAGGACCCCGGGTGTGCCAAGCCCATACTCACCAGATGCGAGCTCCTGAGGTTAATGGGTATAAGTAACCCCAGAGAAAAGTACAAACTTTGTGGTACTACACTTTATGGTGGTAGAAAATGATAAAGACCTGAGGGTATTGTGCAGTCAGATATGAAATTTTCTGAGCAGTGCAGACAGGCGGCAAGAGCAGGTCATGGGGTATTGTCAATGATATACAAGAATTTTTCTAGTAGGGAAAAGTGGTGTTATCCCTTTGTATAAGGTAATGGTCGGGCCATGCCGTAAGTACTGCATACAGGTCTGGACGCCTCATTTTAGAGAGGTTTCCTATGGCCGAGGAAAGTACAGAGAATGGCAACAAGATTGGTGAGGGAAACGAAGTGAAGTTTTAACAAGAAATGCTTCTTGCAAGAAATGCAAAAGTTCTGCAAATTGCAGCATCTGGAGACTAGGCAACTGCGAGGTGATCACACTGAGGTGTATAATGCCTTCAATTGGTTGAGCAGGCCCAATTCTGACGGGATCCTTCTTATTGCTACAAACCTGAGAGGGCATAAATTCAAGTTGAGGAAATATATTTATAGAACTGATGTGCAGAAATTTTGCTTTAGCCAGTGGGTAGTTGATTGCTGGAACAAACTTCCATCTGTCATTGTGGAAGTCGATATCTTAAATAAATTCAAGGAGGAGCTGGACAAACATTGAGGGAATGGATGTAAAGTGTAAAGTGTTTTAGTTTTCTGACAGCACCGGGGACTTCCTCCATCTCCATGTTGTATTCTTTGTAAGTGACACAGAACTCTGTGGAAGCCAGAGATTTAAAGTGTGTAGGGAATGGCTTGTTGTGTAGTGTTATGTTCTGTTGTTGTTTCTCTGACCATTTAGCTGTTGGGCTCCTATTGGGACCCACTGTTGCCCACACTTTGCCACGAGGATGCAGGTCAGGCACCCAGTAGATTATTTAAGTGCTCTGGCAGGCTCCACTACCTAATTTCCAAGGATTTCAGTGGCAAGACATATATATATATATATATATAAGGGGGAGGGGAATGAACACTAGAATTTGGAAAGGCCGAAGGAGGTTTACGAGAAAGCAGTTGAATTTTTTTACGCTGATTTGAATTTGGTGGCATTGTTAGGGGTGTACTCAGTTGGTTTAGTTAGAGTGAAGGGGAGACTAGAAAACAGGTAGAAGGATGGGGACAATAGAGTAGGCATCCCCAAAGCGGTCAGTGGGGACAAGCCCCACCAGGGGAAATATGAGGGAGGCAGGGAAAGGAGGAGACAGAGACCAGTCTCCTCCCTCCCCTGCCCAGGGATGGGGTTTTAAAGGGAACCGGGTTAGAGTACCCAGTTCAGATCGCCAAATGGCGTGTTGGCAGAAAAACTGCAGTATGTCTTCATCAGTGATGGCTGTCAAGTCCATGCCTTGTAGAATCTAGTAGGAAGGTCAAAATGCCCATTCTCACTCTGGGGGTGGGATATGTTAGCTGGCAGTGGGGAACCCACCAGGAAAGGGGGGGGGGATATGTTAGCTGGCAGTGGGGAACCCACCAGGCAAGGGGGGGGATATGTTAGCTGGCAGTGGGGAACCCACCAGGCAAGGGGGGTGGAAGAGAGACATTTACTTACTTCATAATCTGCATTTTCACTCTACTTGCATTCTATTTTTATACTTTAATTTATAGTTTAGAATATATATTTTTTGTTAGGTTACATATATATATATTTTTTTTTACCACTCACTCATTCATCTCTTTCTCCCACAGCAGGGGAGGTGCAATGGTGTGTAATGTAATTTAAATACTAATGTATAATAATTAAGCTAAATAAGAAAGAATATAAAAGATTAAAACTAGAGTTGGTGTGAACTTAACTGTAACATTTATGGTTTGTGTTCTTTTTCTCACACACAATCTCATTCATTCTTCTGGCTTTTATTTCATTTGTTCGACTCTGCACTGCATTCTCTGGGCACCTCAACTTACTATTATTCTTCAGTTGTGGTGCAGGCCTAGCCGCACGTTTTTTGCAGGCTAGGGGAGAATGCAGTGATAGTGTTTGTGTTGTTAGTAAATATTTGTTAGTATATATATAGTGTAAGTTATTATTAACTTTGTATTCTTTCAGCCAATTACATTTGCTCTTCCCCTCATTCCCATTCACCATAACACTCATTCACTCTCTTTCCCTGATGCTGGGTCCATTTTTCTTTCACCAAAACTGACATTTATTCTTTTTTACCATAATTCCTAATTCACTCTTTCACTCAGCGACCAGCCTATTCATGCTGTCTTTCATTCTTCTTTCGTTCTGTATTGCATCCCCTTGCTACCAGCTTACTGATATTTTTCATCTAATCTGCTTCCCTGGCTGCCTGTACATCTCCCCCACCACATGGTTACTGATTTGGTGTGGAGCCCCAGGTTCCTACTCATGGCAGGGTAGTCCTAGGGAGTACCCAGGTCAATCCAGTTTTGTCATGTCAGGGTGCAGAATGCTGCCCTGTTAGTTATTAGGTCATCGTCTAGGCATGGTGGGAGACGTGGGCGATTTTAACTATTGATTATTTAATTGCTGAGGTGCTGAATTGCCATTCTTTGGATAGTTCTGCACATTTCAAATATTTTCTACATGAAGGTTGTAAAGGCTTTATAATTTTCCTCTTCTATAATGAATAGATGTTCTCCCCTTGGAAGGGGGCCAATCTGTGCCATTAGCTGTGTTCTGGGGATGTCATAAATTATACATTCATATAGAATATGTGTGCCCAGTTTTCACTCTCGCCACAGGAGCAATTTGGGTCATCAGTCAGGAGGTTAGTTTTGCCTTTAGGGAGCCATGACCTGTCAATATGAATACTGTAAAAAGTCCAGGGGCATATCACTTAGATGGTTTTGGGCTGACCATTGCCACCCGTGGCAGAAACCTTTTGGTAACTAGACCTCTGGTTCCCTGCTCCCATTTTGTTTGCCATAGCTCATGGAGCTTTGTGGCTATTCTTTTTCTCTCAGCCTTGATGGTGTTGGATGTGTCAAGAGCTATTCCCAGAAAATCTGTGGGTATGCCCTTTTTAAGTCTATAATACAAGCCACTTTTGGCTACTTCCAGGTAAAGTGAGAGAGCTCCGGCAAGCAACTGTAGCGCAGGTCTGCTCACTGTGCGACTTGCTCTGGTAATGGTGAGAAGTATTATACTTTGTATCAATTCTAATTTATTTCTGTTTCTTACTTATTTATTTCTGTTTCTTACTATGACCGAGCGGGTGAACCAAACTGGCTCCATAGGTGGTAGAAACACTGCACGGTATATGATTGCCAGGGTCTTTCTTTTCTGATCTGGCAATCATACCCGCTTTCTCACTTTACAAAATTTCTCACTTTCTTCGCCAAATAGGTCAAATGGGGATAAAAAGAATTTAAAATCAAAGATCACTCCAAGACATTTTAGTTCTTGTAACTATTTTCTGTAATAGGGTTTGGTGTTGGGTCCATTGTTGTTTTCTGTATTTATTAATGATATTGATGAAGGTATATCAGGCTTAATGTCCGAGTTTGCAGACGTTACTAAGGTTGGCAGGGGTGTTAATGACACTAATGGCAGTATGCTACTGCAACAGGATCTATAAAAGTTGAGCAGATGGGCTGAGAGATGGCAACTGAAGTTTAACGGTTGGTTGGTTTAGTTTTTATTGGCACATTAGCTACTAAGGCTATAATGCGCCAAGACCAACTGAAGTTTAACATTGACATATCTAAAGTACTGTATATGAGTAGCAATAACCCCAGAGTAACATATCAACATTGACATATCTAAAGTACTGTATATGAGTAGCAATAACCCCAGAGTAACATATCAACTGTGCAGTACTACACTCAGGGTGGTGGACAATGAATGAAAAAGACCTGGGGTAATTGTGAAATCAGATATGAAGTTTTCTGAGCAGTGCAGAGAGTCTGCAAGAATATCTCATAGTGTCTTGTTAATGATATACAGGAACTCTGCTAGCAGGGATAACAGGTGATTATCCCCTTGTATAAGGTAATGGTCAGGTCACACCTTGAGTAATGCATACAGGTCTGGAGGCCTCATTTTAGGAAGGATGAAGAGCTGCTGGAATGAGTACAGAGAAGTGCATCAATGTTGGTGAATGAAACAAACAGTTGCTCTTACCGAGGAAGACTTAAGTTCTGCAAATTGCAGTGTCTGGAGATTAAGCACCTGCAAGGTGATCCGATTGAGCAGGGCCACGTTAAAGCTATGACCAAACCAGCTATGGCTGGGGGCCTCATTTTCAGTGTAAATATTTTCTAAAGAAGTGATAAAAATTTCTAATAATAATAATAAACCAAGAAAACATGTAATATAAAAGCACACTTAAACTTAAGTGTTTAAATTTTATACAATGAATTTTGTACAATAAAAGTTTTAGGCGAAGGTAAAGAAAGCCCATACGAGAGGCACGCAAAAGTTCGATAAATTTAACGGTAAAAGTACTTTGCTGTAGCGGCATTTGTATTGTTGCTCGCTCTGTAGACATACAGTGGGTGTTATCGATCAGGAGTAGAAATTGAATCCCATGGGAGATTGAAATCCTCCCAAAGTGGAGGGGATAACCTGACCTTTTTTCTTTAGAATCACTGGTGGACTAGTCGATAAATTGCTTATTAAGAAAAAAAAAAAAGGCAAAGGAAGCCCAGACGAGAAGCATGGCAAACTTTGAAAAAGTTTACCGGTGAAACTATGTTACGAACATTTTTTATGACACCAGAACTTCCAATATGACTCTGTTCGTGATTCAATTAGTTAATTGAATAAGTGATTCTAAAGAAAAAAGGTCAGGTTACCCCCTCCACTTCAGGAGGGTTTCAAGCTCCCATGGGATTCAACTTCTACTCCAGACCGATAACACCCAATGTCTGTTTACCGAGCAAGCAACAATACAAATGCCGTTACGGTAAAGTACTTTAACGGTAAATTTCATCAAACTTTTGCATGCTTCTCGTGTGGGCTTTCTTTACCTTAGCCAAGTTTTATTCTTTTATACAATTTTATTGTACAATAAATAAATTAAAAGTTTCTATTAAAATTATTTTTATTATTACTTTATTTTTCAAGTCAAAAACCATAAAACTTTTTCGATCTCTTATTTTACATTTTTATCAAGGAATTAATTATTCGCAATATAAGTATAAAAACCTATGTTGTACTGTATTTGTATGTATGCACAATATATATATATATATATATATATATATATATATATATATATATATAATTATATTAGTGATAAAAAAGGAAAGAAAGTTAAAATGACAGTAACTGTAACTAATATTTATGGGTCAATGCAGTTGCAAGCAATCATGCAATACATCCATAATGTCTATAGAATATTAAGGATAATAGAAAATTATTAGAAAAAGTAAATCAATCCAATAATAATAATACCATCAGGGACTTAAGAAAATGCAAAAAAAAAAAAAAAAAAATTATTATTGCTTTTTATTATCAGTCTGGGTGGTTGGCCCCAGTTGAAGTCATCTAGATTGTTGGTAAAAAGCGATAATAATTTTTTTTTTTTTTTTTTTTTTTGCATTTTCTTAGGTCCCTGATGGTATTATTATTGGATTGATTTACTTTTTCTAATAATTTTCTATTATCCTTAATATTCTATACACACACACACACACACACACACACACACACACACACACACACACACACACACACACACACACACACACACACACACACACACACACACAGGGTGTCTCAAAAATACATGCCATAACTTCAGGAATGAGTTTCTCGTATGTAGACAATAAAAATATTTTATATCAACATAGTTCCGGAAATGCTTGGTTCCCGAGTTATTATGTATGGTTTGGAAGACTGCAATGCTCTGGAGGCTCGTCGTTTGTACCACGACAGGTTCCCAGAACAAAGATGTCCAGACAGGAAAATGTTTGAAGGTATCCATCGCCGACTTTATGAACATGGGACCTTTACACCTCGTGCTGCCGACAGAGGATGACCAAGATCTACAACTCCTGAAGTAGAGGAGGAGATTTTGTATGTTGTGCATGCCACTCCTGGAATCAGCACACGCAGAATAGCAATTCAACTGGCTGTTCAACGTTCAACTATTTGGAGTATTGCAAAAACAACTGCATCCTTACCTTCAATGGGTACAGGCCTTGTCACTAGCAGATTACCCTGCATGAGTAATGTTCTGGCAGTGGTTCTTGCAGAAGTATGGCACAACTCCTCACTTTCTTGCCTTAGTGATATTCACAGATGAAGCACAGTTCACACGAGACGGAATCCAAAACTTTCACAATCAGCATGTATGGGCTGAGGAAAACCCACATGCAATTCTTCCATCACATCACCAAAAGCTAGTTTAGCCTCAACATCTGGGCAGGTGTTTTTGGTGATAAGTTATTTGGGCCCCATGTACTTCCAAACAAACTCGCAGGGCAGGCGTACAGAAACTTTCTGGAAAACAACACGCCTGATTTCTTGGATGACACGCTACTGATCATTCGTCAACAAGCACATTTCAGCCACCTAGCCTGCAATTACCTGAACCAAAGATTTCCTGGTCAGTGGATAGGTAGAGGTGGACCAACTGCCTGGTCTCCACGCTCAACTGATTTAAACCCACTAGATTCCTTCTTGTGGGGCCATTTAAAGTCATTGGCGTATGCGACTCTGGTAGCTGATGTGGAAACTCTCCGCCATCGAATTGTGGCAGGTTGTGAGGCAATAAAAAAAATGCCAGGAATTTGGCATCGTCTTCGCAAATCCATGAGATGTCGATGTGAGGCCTGTATTCAGGCAGAAAGTGGACATTTTGAACAATTACTATAATGTGATGTGAGCAGTTAAGTGTCATAGACAGACCTTCAAAACTCAGAAACCAAGCATTTCTGGAACTATGTTGATATAAAATATTTTTATTGTCTACACATGAGGAACTCATTCCTGAAGTTATGCCGTGTATTTTTTGAGAAACCCTGTATATATATATATATATTTTTTTTTTAAAGGGGCCTCAAATTTAAATATGGCTGGGGGCCTATATCATGCTTAATCCGGTTCTCAATTGAGGTGCATATGGCCTTGAATAGTTTGAGTAAGCTTGTTGCTGATGGGGATTCTTCCTCTTGCCCAGATTAATCGGCCTGAGGGGACAAATTCAAATTGAGGAACGACAGTTTTAGTACAGATGTGTGAAAATTTGCCTACAGCCAGTGGGTAGTTGATTGCTGGAAAAAACTTCCATCTGTCTTTCGGTCATTCCACGTCAAGTGGCTTAGGGATCCCTGCTCGACCATCTTCAATTTTGTTAAAACTTGGTGTGGATGTTTAAACAGGTTTCAAATTAAGCTGTGCAAAATTTCAGTTCAAAATATAGTATGCTTGAGGCACTAGCACCTTTTTTGTGGAGGTCACTTGTGTTATGCAGAATAAATCACAAAAAATTTTCAAAGTTAAGTGTTACTGTTACACAACGGTGAGAGGTAGTGCTCTGAAATTGGTATACCTAGTTAACTTTTGGCAGAGAATGCAAAACTTTTGGTGTCCAGACTCAAAAACCTTCACATTTTTTACAATGTGGTCTAAAACTAGCACCAAAAATTTGTCACAACAAATTTAAGCAAGATTTTAAAAGTCATAACTTTGAAATAAAAACCTTTGCTACCTTCTTCTTTGGACATTCCACTTGCCAACTGCACGAATTCAGCCTAACTAAATATCAGCTTTTCTGGCTGAGATATTTTCCTTCAAAGATTGACTCAAAATCTGAAAGTCAAATTTGACCTATCTTAAGGGGCAAATAAATATCTTAATGTGGGACACCTTCAATTCTCTCGTTTTTGCTACCATTGGAAAGAACAGGTTTTAAGCAACAAGAATCATGGTTTTTCAGTTTTGTGTCTTTGAACTTAAGGCCTTAAAATTAAGCCTAAGCATCAAGTAGTTTTATGTGCCGTATTGTTATTTTGTGAGATCTTTTTTGTTGCAGAACACTTCCTTAATCCTGTCTAATGTTTAGAATAATCTGGAAATAGATTATATTCTAGAATTCTGGAAGAATACTCAAGAATTATAGAATATTCTACAATTCCAGAACATTCTAGAATATTCTCGAATTCCAAAAAAAAAACTGATGAACATTCTAGAACTCCGAAATATTTTAGAATCATATAAAAAAGTATAAACCCTGCTGATATTAATGTGTTTTATCTTCATGATGAATAGTTTGTTTATTTTGTTCCTCTATTTTTTATTGTTTGACTGTAATAAAGTTAATTAAGTTCTCATTACTTGCAGAAACGTCCACTTATTAGTCAACATGAAAGCCATGGAATCAGAAGATTTTGCTGGAGATAAGATGGACTCGTGCACCATCAGTCATATGGATAATTCTAAATGTCATGTGTTATATCCTATACATGCAAAACTGGGTTAAAATTATTTAAAGAATTTGAAGAACGAAAGCTGATAAGTTGACATTGTAGATTAAAACTGGGTGAAGATAACACAATTTGTCTACATCATAAAGCTTTGCTTTTGACAAAATTTGAATTTTTGCAGCATTCATGTTGCAATCCTTTCCAGAAGAAAACTCATATGGTGAAAAAAAGTTTACAACCACTTGATCTGTCAATGGCAGACTATCTGAAAGACCTAACAAACGTAGACATAAAACTAGGCCAGAAGCTGTGCCCATCATGCCAAAAAGAGTAACAGCTGAAAAGCAGCAATAGGAACATCAATCTGGATCAGATCCAGAACTTCACCTGGATCAGACCATGATGACAAAATGCATGTGACTGAAAGCTTGAACACAAGTTTGATGCCAATTGGTATTTCTCCTCTAAAATTTCAGCAAATGGCTAAGAGAGACTCACAAGGTTATGCCAAAATGAAGACTTTGTTATTTGGTTTTTAGGAGCATTAGCAACTAAGGCCATATTGCTCCAGGGATATGCGGTGGTCATTCACTGACCTTTCCGCACTGCTGCTCCTTCCCACCTGACTACAGAGGCGCCCACCAAAAGGAAGGCAAGTCAAGTACAAGATGTAATTGCCAGTAAAATTGCATCTATTGGTGGCTTGGATCCAAATGACATCATGGAGCCAAGTGCAAGTCATCAGTGTGGAAATTGCTTAGATTACAATGAGCTGCTGAAAGAATTGAAAGACAAGCTGATGGTATCAAGTCATTCAGAAATACTTCAAATATTAACACTAGCTCCAGTTAGTTGGTCCATAAATAAAATAATGGAAGAGTTTAGTGAATCAGAAAGAATGGTCAAGAAAGCTAGAAAACTTAAAGCAGAAGAAGGAATCATGGCCATACCTGGAAAAAAGCTTTCTGAGCAACTAAGGCAAAAAAGTGATGGAATGGGACGACAACATAGCTTGCCTGAAGTAGTAATATCAACCATCAATGAAAAATTCCAGTCCATTACGAAGCAGTGATTCAATACCTTCACACTCACTTGCTTATTTCAAATTGTATTGTTTTAAATAAATTTTGTTGCTGTTATAACTTCTTTCAAGCTTAGAAACCAATAGAACATCATCTTTATGCTTTGAATCCTGAATAAAGACCACTTTTCGGGCTTGGTGCACTAAAGAACCCGATGCAATTCGTTTTCTTGCCATATGCACCCCCATTGTAAAAAAATACAGATCTTTTATGCATTGGCAATATATCCTTTCTCCTTAAACCAAAGGGCAGAGTAATTGCAGAAATTTTCACTCTTGTAAATGCAGTAGTTCTGTCCTTATTGAGATGTGAAACTTCACCATCAAATAAGTATGCAAATATTATTTGGAAAATATAAAATGTCTAAGGCCACTTTTTAGGCCTTAAGTAGCAAGACACAAAACTGAAAGAAACCATACTTCTTGTTGCTTAAAACCTGATCTTTCCAATGGTGGCAAAAACGAGAGAATTGAATTGTCTCACATTAAGATATTTGCCCCTAAAGATAGGTCAAATTTTGACTTTCAGATTTTCAGTCTATCTTTGAAGGAAAATACCTCAGTCAGCAAACAAGTATAAGAGCTCATATTTAGTTAGGCTGAATTCATGCAGATGTTAAATACCCAAAGAAGAAGGTAGCAAAGGCTTTTATTTCAAATTTATGACTTTCAAAAGTGTTGCTTAAATTTTTCGCAACAAATTTTTGGTGCCAGTTTTAGAGCCAGCTTTGGTGCCAGTTTTCTGAGCCTAGACTCCAAAAGTTTTGCATTCTCTGCCAAAAGATAACTAGGTATACCAAGTTTCAGAGTGCTACCCCTCAATGTTGTGCAACAGTAACACTTAACTTTGAAAATTTTTTGTGATTTGCTCTGCATAACACAAATGACCTCCACAAAAAAAGGTTCTGGTGCCTCAAGCATACTATATTTTGAAATGAATTTTTGCATAGCTTCTTTGGAAACTTGTTTTAACATGTACACCAATTTTCAACAAAATTGAAGATGGTCGAGCAGGGACCATCTTCAAAATTAGGCCACTTGACATGGAATCACCCCTTTATGGAAGTTGACAACAGCTTAAATAAATTCAAGTTAGAACTAGACAAACATTTGAAGGTTTTTTTTGTTTTTTTTTTTGGCTGATGCCGTATAAGTTTACTTTCTTGCATCACATGTCTACTAATCCTAATATATTTAAATGCAATAACACTATGCATCAGTTATACAGTAATAACACGTATTACTGTTACGACTTTTATGTTATTAAATATATATTAAGATATGGAATTTATGCTATACTGTTAAGTTTTTTTAAAGTTATAAGTTCATTATAATAGCTAATAAAATTATCTGTTACACTAACCTGATTTGAGATACATATTTACCCTAATTAGACTCTAGAACTTCCCTATCACCCACTACAGGACAAAATCACAACATATGATATTCGCTCCAAGTCACCAATACAAAAGTTCTATGTATATTAAGTAGTAACTTACAAAATCTCTAGCTAAGTTTAAAAATAAACTAATGAACATGACTAGAACTATAAAACTACTTATATAATATGATGTAATATGAAAATTTATATCAATTAAACAGCAAAATTTTTCAAAAACTAATCCATTTCAGTAGCTCAAAATTCCTCTTTGGATTTTAGCAAAGCATTTGACTCAGTCGATCTGGAACATGATGGAATCAAGCAAGGTTTTGAGGACGGCAGAATGGTTGTCGAGCAGGAGGTAAGAGGGGGTTATGATTAATGGTTACACTTCAGAATGGCCTAACATAAGAGGTGGGTTGCCCCAAGGATCACTTCTGGGACCAACATTGTTTCTGATTTTCATAAATGACAATGATGAAGGTGTGATGACGGTGTTCATTGCAAAGTCTTACCATTGAAGAATAATAATCACAAAATAAATATACACTTGGTGGGAATGAATTATAAATAGTGGAAGAAGAAAGGGATTTGGGAATTATGATACATTTGGATACTAAGTTCTTTGGGTAGGTTAGTCAGGTGGCAAGGAAGGCCCATGGTATCCTACTGATGACTTATTGAAAACTTGCTGAGAAAGAGAAAGACATAATCCCACTATATAAAGTATAAGACCACACACAACTATAAGATCACAAAAGGAATAATACTGTGTCCAAGTATGGAGACTACACCAAAAAAAGCAGAGCTTCTTGAAAAAGTTCAAAGATAGGCAACCACATGGAGAGATCTTTGGATTTCAGGAAGAGTTTTCTTTTAGACTGCAAGGTGTTAATTACAAGAATAAGTTACCTTGATGGGTAATTAAGGCTGACTGACAGCTTGGGGAAATTCAGAGGCCAGCTATGTGAGAAAGGAAACAGGTTATTTTCTATTTATATACTTTTTTTTTTTTTGGCCAGTGAAACAAAACCTGTAGCTTCCTTGCACTATACGGCCAATACTAATACCCATTTAAAGTTTTTAGCATTAGCATTAGCAGAGGCATTTGATGCAAGAAAGCAAGCTTATGCAGCATCAGCCAAAAAAAAAAAAAAAAAAAACCCACTTCCACTTCACCCCTCTGTTCGTTCAAAATACCTGTCCAGCTGAGCCTTAAACTTATTTAGGCTATCAACCTCCACCACAAGGGATGGCAGTCTGTTCCACCAACCAACCACCCGCTGGCTAAAGGCAAATTTCCGCACGTCTATCCTACATCTGTCTTTCCTCAATTTGAATTTATGCCCTCTCAGGTGATTTTTCTGAGCTAGAGGAAGAATCCCATCAGCATTGAGCATGCTTAAACCATTCAAGGCTTTATACACCTCTATCAGATCACCTCGCTGGTGCCTAGTCTCCAGACACTGTAATTTGCAAAACTTAAGCCTTTCTTCGTAAGAGCACCCCTTTGTTCCATTCACTAATCTTGTTGCCCTTCTCTGTACTCGTTCCAGCAGCTCTACATCCTTCTTGAAATGAGGCCTCCAGACCTGTATACAGTACTCTAGATGTGGCCTGACTATTGCCTTATACAATGGAATAATCAACTCCTTATCCCTGCTGGAAAAATTCCTGTATATCATTGACAATACTCCATGAGCTACTCTTGCAGCCCGTCTGCACTGCTCAGAGAACTTCATATCTGCCTGCACAATCACCCCCAAGTCCCTTTCATTCTCTACCACTGTCAGTGTAGTACCACAGAGTTGATACGTTGCTCTGGGGTTGCTGTTTCCCATGTGTAGTACTTTACATTTGTCAATGTTAAACTTCATTTGCCACCTCTCAGCCCATATGCTCAACCTTTCCAGATCCTGTTGCAGCAGCATAGTGTCAGTAGTGTCCTTGACAACCCTGCCAACCTTTGTATCATCTGCAAATTTGGACATTAAGCTTGATATACCATCATCAATATCATTTATAAATACAGAAAACAATAATGCACCCAACACTGAGCCCTGAGGGACTCCACTAATAACATTAGTCCACGATCAGCAGTGTCCATTGATTACCACTCTCTGTCTTCTCCCCCTCAACCACCCCTTTATCCATAGCAGCAATTTGCCTCCAATGTCACACTGCTCCAATTTGTGTAGCAGTCTTCCATGTGCAACAGTATCAAAAGCCTTTCTAAGATCCAAGTATATAATATCAAAGTTATTCCCTGCATCCAATTCTTTTGTGACTGCATCATAGTATCCAATCAAGTTGGTCAGGCAAGACTTCCCCTTAACAAAACCATGCTGTGTCTGAGCTATAACTGAAGTCTTGTCTAAATGATCCTGCAGTGCTTCTTTAACCAGTGCCTCCATTAATTTTCCTGGAACAGAAGTTAAGCTCACAGGTCTATAATTACTTGTGTCAGCCTTTGATCCTCCTTTGTGAATTGGGGTCACATTTGCACATTTCCAGTCTATGGGTACCTCCCCTGAGTCCAAGGAAGCTCTCATAATTATGGCTAAGGGTTTGCTTACTTCCTTTGCTGCCTCCTTTAATATAACTGGATAGATCCCATCCACCCCGTTTGCCTTTCTTGTGTTTATCTTCAACAGTTTCTCCTCCACTTTACTCCCAGTTATTTCAAGATTCTGTAGCTTACTGCTAGAGTTGAATACACCTCTGGCATTCCCCTTGCCGAATAACTCCTCATGCGTGAATGTCGATGCAAAATATTCATTTAGTTTGTTAGCTACCTGAGCAGGATCATCAACAGTTGACCCATCAATATCAAGTGGACCAATCTGATTCATCCCCTTCCTTCTAGAGTTTACATAAGTAAAGAACTCTTTGCTGTTTTTCTTTGCATCCCTTGCCAAGGATTTCTCGTAATCTGCCTTCGCCTGCCTAACCTCCTTTGTAACTTGGTTGCATATCAACTTGTATCTATCATAGGCTTCTGTGTCATGTGTTAATTTGTAAGTATCCCATGCATTTTCTTCTCTGCCATATGCCTCATTACTTCATCTGACATTCATTTTGGCCTAAACCTTGAACAATATTTCTTAGTTGGTATGTAAAGCCTAGTAGCTTCCAAGATAAGTTCTTTGAATGCTTCCCATTTTGAATTTGCTGTTGGTAACATCATCAGTTGGTCCCACTGTATAGAATTTAAATACTGTCTCAGTCCATCGTAGTCGCCTTTACGGAAGCAATAACCCTTCCCTTTACCCCTAATGGTAGTTACCTCTTTCAGTAAATCCCACTTCAGCACACTGTGATCACTGCCACCTAGTGGTTCATTTATCTGCAGATTCTTAATGCATGAAGAATCACTGCTGATAATCAAATCATGAGTATTACTCCCTCTAGTTGCCTCCCGAACATGCTGATGTAGAAAACAATCATCCAATAAATCCACAAAAGCCCTGCTAGTGTGTGAGTAACCAGCCCCCAAATTCCAGTCAATATCTGGGAAATTAAAATCTCCCATTATAAGACTCTCTGATTTACTGGCCCACTCTATTTCCCTGTACAGTTCCTTATTATACTCATCAGAGTCATTAGGCCTATAGCACACTCCTACTCTCAATTTTGATCTCCCAATGCTTATGTCACACCAAACTGAATCAACACTGCACTGTCCAGCGATGTCGACTGGCTTCACTTCCTTGGTTTTTATGTGTTTCTTAACTAATAGCATAATCCCTCCCCCCTTCCTATCCTGTCTATCCTTTCTCTAGACGTTGTACTCCCCAAATTGCAGTTCTGCATCCCTTATATCTGTTACCACAGGACCAGAAGATTTACTTTTTTTTGGGTAGGAGGGGGCTATTTTTACAGCACTGGGAAGGGTCTTTAACAAGGCTTCTAAGTGACTTAATAAAAACCATATAGCGTCCAGTTTCACATATCCATGCCTTCAGGTACCATTTACATCAATTACTCCAAAGTACATTTTTTCAAAGTAAAAACTATTGATTTCAACTATTTCACCAGTCTCATTTTAAAGTGGGTATGGCCATTTTGCATTGATACAATTCATTTTCGGTATACTCATTTATTTTTAGCATTAACAAATATTAATATTAAAAACTACATCAAAATACAGTAAGCTGTTTAAAATCTGGCACTGTCAGGTTGCCAGATTTAAAAATTTTAACAAGGTCCACCTAGTGATCAGGTAGGTTTACAGCAGTGCATTTCAATAAATATTAGGCATAAACAACTGAGCTTATTCACATCTCAAAATGTGTAATAACCATCTTGTCCTTTCATTGGTTTCTGCAGGCAGCATTAAGATGCATTATACAATGGTCTTTCTCACAGTAGAACAAACTTGACTTTGTGACGAGCGCTGCACTATTTTCAACAGATAGTTTTAGCTATAATTACAACTATGAAAACTGATTTCATATACTGCATGATAGCTCACATCAAACAACTTCTTTAAAATTGTTTTATCTAGACGTTATCACTAGAGATCACCTACTACCCGATGAAGTGCTAATCAGTCCTGAAAGAGGTTATGTTCGATCTTTTAAAAAAAATTTTCCGATTATGCTATTTGTGAGCTATCTGTTTGAAAGTAGTGCAATAGTGGGGCAATTCATTGTAAAGGCAAGCTTTTCTGTTGTGAGAATTAAGACTATTGCTCTATCTATATAATTAAACTACTGCTGGGTGCAAAAGCACATTAAAATATTTCTGTAAGCATCTTATGAAGAAAAATATCACTGTTTTTTGCATGGAATCTTAAAGACAAATGTGACTATAGATAGAAGTATTAAAATGTTTACTTAAATTTTAAAAGCTACCATAAAAAAAAAAAAAAAAAAGTGACTGAAGTGTAAATAACAGCGGATAGTGCTGGTTATTAGTGAAGCAAATAGCAAATTTATTAGTATGCAGTAAAAGGAATACTGATTTTGTATGGTAACATTGACATGTTGAAGTTAATGGGGTAAGTGTAACTCAACTCCAATTAAAAACAAGAGGATCGTCAAAAAAAAAAAAAAAAAACTAAATTTCTCTTCTTCAATCGCATGGCATCTGAGAGATGACTGATAAGGTGATAAATTTTCATTCTAATTTTTTTTTTTTTTTTTAATTTGGGAATGAATGGAAAAAATTATGCAATCTTTTCTTTTTTTGTTTTATGAATGATTAGAGGTTAGCATTAGCATTAGTAGAGGCATACGATGCAAGAAAGCAAGCTTATTCAGCATCAGCCAAAAAAAAACCCTGCTCCCATTTCACCCCTCCGTTCGTTCCAAATAGCTGTCCAGCTCAGCCTTAAATTTATTTGGGCTATCAACTTCCACAACAAAAGATAGAAGTCTGTTCCACCAATCAACTACCTGCTGGCTAAAGGCAAACTTCCGCAGATCTATCCTACAACTGTCTTTCCTCAATTTGAATTTATGCCCTCTCAGGTGATTATTCTCAGCAAGAGGAAGAATCCCATCAACACTGAGCATGCTCAAACCATTCAAGGCTTTATACACCTCGATCAGATCACCTTGCAAATGCCTAGTCTCCAGACACTGTAATTTGCAAAACTAAAGCCTTTCTTCGTAAGAGCAACCTTTTGTTCCATTCACCAATCTTGTTGCTGTTCTCGTTCCAACAACTCTACATCCTTCATAAAATGAGGTCTTCAGACCTGTATACAGTACTCAAGGTGTGGCCTGACCATTGCCTTATACAAGGGAATAATCACCTCCTTATCCCTGCTAGAAAAGTTCCTGTATATCATTGACAAGACACCATGAGCTACTCTGGCAGACCGTCTGCACAGCTCAGAAAACTTCATTCTGCCTGCACAATTACCCATTCCTTTTCATTCTCTACCACTGTCAGTGTTATACCACAGTTGATACGTTACTCTGGGTGTTATGGCTTTCCATATGTAGTACTTTATATTTGTCGATGTTAAACTTCATTTGCCACCTCTCAAGCCCATCTCCTCAATTTTTCTAGATCGTGTTGCAGCAGCGTACTGTCATTAGTGTCCTTAACAAACCTGCCAACCTTCATATCGTCTGCAAACTTGGACATTAAGTCTGATATACCCTCATCAATATCATTTATAAATACAGAAATCAACAATGGAACCAACACTGAACCCTGAGGGACTCCACTAATAACATTAATCCACGAAGAGCAGTGTCCATTGATTACCACTCTCTGTCATCTCCCCCTCAACCACCCCTTTATCCATAGCAGCAATTTGCCTCCAAATATCACACTGCTCCAATTTGTGCAGCAGTCTTCCATGCGCAACAGTATCAAAAGCCTTTCTAAGATCCAAATATATGATATCAAAGTTATTCCCTGCATCCAGTTCCTTTGTGACCACATCATAGTATCCAATCAAATTGGTCAGACAAGACTTTCCCTTAACAAAACCATGCTGTGTCTGAGCTATGACTGAAGTCTTGTCTAGATGATCCTGCAGTGCTTCTTTAACCAGTGTCTCCATTAATTTCCCTGGAACAGATATTAAACTAACAGGTCTATAATTACTTGTGCTGCCCTTTGATCCTCTTTTGTGAATTGGGGTCACATTTGCACATCTCCAGTCCATGGGTACCTTCCCTGAATCCAAGAAAGCTCTCATAATTATGGCTAAGGGTTTGCTTACTTCCTTTGCTGCCTCCTTTAATATAACCGGAAAGATCCCATCCACCCCGGGTGCCTTTTTTATGTTTATCTTCAACAATTTCTCCTCCACTTTCCTCTTAGTTATTACAAAATCCTCTGGCATTCCCCTCCCTGAATAACTCCTCATGTGTGAATGTAGATGTAAAATTCTCATTTGGTTTGGTAGCCAACTGAGCAGGATCATCAACAGTTGATCCATCAATATCTGGTGCACCAATCTGATTCATCCCTTTCCTTCTAGAGTTTACATAGGTAATGAACTCTTTGCTGTTTTTCTTTGCATCCTTTGCCCAAGATTTCTCATAATCTGCCTTTGCCTGCCTAATCTCCTTTGGCTTATATCATAGGTTTCCACTTCACCCATTAATTTATATGTATCCCATGCATTTTTCTTCTCTGCCACATGTCTAATTAGTTCATCTGACATCCATTTGGGCCTAAACCTTTTAGCGTTAGCATTAGTAGAGGCATATGATCCAAGAAGAAAGCTTATGTGGCATCAGCCAAAAAAAAACCCACTCCCATTTCACTCCTTTAACTGTTTCCGTAGAAGCTACTAGATGTCATTCAAACAAAAATACCCATCTTTCTTGGAATCAATGTACAAAACACTCCATCCATCAACAATAATTCATCTCACCCTCATGCCCCTCTGGTTGTGTACATGGATAAATAAGAGCACCATCTTGACATTAGTGGCATTCTACAATTCTATTCATTGTCGCCATCAAATATTTTTCAGAAAATTGCATGATATCAAAGGGTTCTAATGAGTGAAAAATTAGAGAAAGTGCAGTATAACAGAATAAGATTCTGTTTATTGAAAAATTCACTATAGCAACTTTATTTCAAGGCCCAACCGACCCGTACCTGTACACGCGCTAAAATAATGTTAAGATTCTTATTGCACATGGTATAATCATTAGTGTAATTAGATTTAGTAGGAATACAGGTAAGTCGGGGTTGCGGGTGACTTGTGAAAGTTTGTACATACCTATAAATATTCGTGCCGAAAACCAGTCAACTCAGTGTTCATAAAATACCGTTATGATCAACATAAAAGTTGGATCAAGTAGTAATTAGTGGGCATACCCACACATAACAGACAGTACATAGATTTAAATTAGGTTCATTCTGCCAGTCATAACCAGCTATACCGAAATTCAGAACAAGAACTATTTACATACCATTGTGGAACAAATGGTGCAGCTCGATTAACAAGCGACAACATTTTCATTGCTTTTAAACCAACTTAGGTACCCAACACGGTCAAACTCAACCAAAGGCTTACACCTGACCTCCAAAACAAGACAATCTTTAAAAGCGCCATCTAAATACGTGAATACCAATCGCCATTTTGATAACGTTTCAGCGCTAAACAGTATAATTATAGTGTTGTAATATTGTTAATATTATTGTTTTTGTTGTTATATTATTTCACCCTGATGGGGGTTTCCAGCCGGTGATGACAGGTTTAGTACAAAGTGTACACGGTGGTTGTTACGTCTGGTGTTGCTGTTGTTCGAGGAACTCTCTGACCATCCTACAGGAGTTCAGGATTGCCACATTCTGGAATTCTTTGTAGGTGTTCTCTGGGAGACATATTGCTGTTAGACCGTTATGTAGGATCTTTGGCACCATAAAGTGGTGCCGAAGATCCTTTCGGATCTTTTTTCTCCTGGGTTTTACGGAGGTTGCCAATATTGGGCACCGCTATGTCAATCAGATAGGGAGACTTTTCCTTCTTGTCGACAAGGATTATGTCAGTCAGGTCTGTTGTGTGGGATTGCCTTGTCCGTTATTATTATTATTGTTGCTTTTATATTATTTCTCCCTGATTGGAGGATTCCGCTCCGTGATGGGTACTGCTGCCAAGTACACAGAGTGGTTGTAATGCCTGGTATAACCCTGGGGGCTCACATCTGGTGAGTATGGGCTTGGCACACCCAGGGTCCTGAGCTGGATATCACCATTCCTCGGGAACTGTTTTTTTTTTTTTTTTTTTCCTGGTGCAGCATAAGCCTCAGGCTTCCTTGCATCATATGGATATTAATAATAATAATAATAATAAATACTGTTGGTCGAAGAAATCTCTGACTGTCCTACAGGTGTTGTCTGCGCGGGTAGCACATTGGTATCGTCGCCGTCCTCCCCACACCGGGTGGAAAAGGCCTGGGTTCGAATCCCGTCAATGACGCGAGGAACTTTAATGGGCTTTTTTCACTCCGTGGCTGAGTTAGTCGGTCTCAGGCGTAGATAGCAAGGTTTTTCTCGCCAGTAACTGGGGTTTTTCCGTCCAGCTAAACACTCAAATTAATACATTAACCGTATTTGTGTCTGTAAATTGCGTATGTTCTATGGTCGATTTGACCATAGAATATACGCAATTTACAGACACAAATACGGGTTAATGTTTTTAATTACGGGCAACCCTAAAATAATAATAATAATAATAATAATAATAATAATAATAATAATAATAATAATAATAATAATAATAATAATAATGTCCTACAGGTGTTCAGGATTGCGACTTTCTGCAGTTCCTTACAGGTGTTCTCTGGGAGACCTATTGCTGCTAGGCTGCGATGTAGAGTCTTTGGAACCATAAGGGGTAGTTGACACTGTGATCGGGATGGTCGATATTCCTTGCATATGCCACATCTCCTTGACCTCATGTCTGACGTTTGTGTGCTTATTAATTTTTTCCTCATGGGTTTTCTGGACATTACGAGTGTTGGGTACCGCTAAGTCAATTAGGTAGGTAGCCTTTTCCATCTTGTCCACAAGGGTTATGTCCGGTCTGTTGTGCTGGATGGTCTTATTTTTATTATGGCGCGGTCCCAGTACAGCTTGTGGGTTCGGGTTTCTAGCATTAGCATCAGCATTAGTAGAGGCATTTGATGCAAGAAAGCAAGCTTATGCAGCATCAGCCAAAAAAAAAAAATAAATAAATAAACAAATAAATAAAAAATAACCACTTCCACTTCACCCCTCTGTTCGCTCGAAATACCTGTCCAGCTGAGCCTTAAACTTATTAAGGCTATCAACCTCCAGGACAAGGGATGGAAGGCTGTTCCACCAACCAACCGCCCGCTGGCTAAAGGCAAATTACCTCACGTCTATCCTACATCTGTCTTTCCTCAATTTGAATTTATGCCCTCTCAGGCGATTATTCTGAGCAAGTGAATCCCATCAGCATTGAGCAGGCTCAAACCATTCAAGGCTTTATACACCTCTATCAGATCACCTCGCTGGTGCCCAGTCTCCAGACACTGTAATTTCCAAAACTTAAGCCTTTCTTCGTAAGGGCACCCCTTTGTTCCATTCACCAATCTTGTTGCCCTTCTCTGTATTCGTTCCAGCATCTCTACATCCTTCTTGAAATGAGGCCTCCAGACCTGTATACAGTACTCTAGGTGTGGCCTGACCATTGCCTTATACAAGGGAATAATCACCTCTTTATCCCTGCTAGAAAAATTCCTATATATCATCGACAATACACTATGAGCTACCCTTGCAGCCCATCTGCACTGCTCAGAAAACTTCATATCTGCCTGCACAACCACCCCAAGGTCCCTTTAATTCTCTACCACTGTCAGTGTAATACCACAGAGTTCATACGTTAGCATTTAGCATTAGTAGAGGCATTTGATGCAAGAAAGCAAGCTTATGCAGCATCAGCCAAAAAAAAAAAAAAACCACTTCCACTTCACCAATCTGTTCGTTCAAAATACCTGTCCAGCTGAGCCTTAAGCTTATTTAGGCTATCAACCTCCACCACAAGGGATGGCAGTCTGTTCACCAACCAACCACCCGCTGGCTAAAGGCAAATTTCCGCACGTCTATCCTAAATCTGTCTTTCCTCAATTTCAATTTATGCCCTCTAAGGTGATTTTTCTGAGCTAGAGGAAGAATCCCATCAGCATTGAGCATGCTTAAACCATTCAAGGCTTTATACACCTCTATCAGATCACCTCGCTGGTGCCTAGTCTGCAGACACTGTAATTTGCAAAACTTAAGCCTTTCTTCGTAAGAGCACCCCTTTGTTCCATTCACTAATCTTGTTGCCCTTCTCTGTACTCGTTCCAGCAGCTCTACATCCTTCTTGAAATGAGGCCTCCAGACCTGTATACAGTACTCTAGATGTGGCCTGACCATTGCCTTATACAATGGAATAATCACCTCCTTATCCCTGCTGGAAAAATTCCTGTATATCATTGACAATACTCCATGAGCTACTCTTGCAGCCCGTCTGCACTGCTCAGAGAACTTCATATCTGCCTGCACAATCACCCCCAAGTCCCTTTCATTCTCTACCACTGTCAGTGTAGTACCACAGAGTTGATACGTTGCTCTGGGGTTGCTGTTTCCCATGTGTAGTACTTTACATTTGTCAATGTTAAACTTCATTTGCCACCTCTCAGCCCATCTGCTCAACCTTTCCAGATCCTGTTGCAGCAGCATAGTGTCAGTAGTGTCCTTGACAACCCTGCCAACCTTTGTATCATCTGCAAACTTGGACATTAAGCTTGATATACCATCATCAATATCATTTATAAATACAGAAAACAACAATGGACCCAACACTGAGCCCTGAGGGACTCCACTAATAACATCAGTCCACGATGAGCAGTGTCCATTGATTACCACTCTCTGTCTTCTCCCTCTCAGCCACCCCTTTATCCATAGCAGCAATTTGCCTCCAATGTCACACTGCTCCAATTTGTGTAGCAGTCTTCCATGGGCAACAGTATCAAAAGCCTTTCTAAGATCCAAGTATATACTATCAAAGTTATTCCCTACATCCAGCTCTTTTGTGACTGCATCATAGTATCCAATCAAGTTGGTCAGGCAAGACTTCCCCTTAACAAAACCATGCTGTGTCTGAGCTATAACTGAAGTCTTGTGTAAATGATCCCGCAGTGCTTCTTTAACCAGTGCCTCCATTAATTTTCCTGGAACAGAAGTTAAGCACACAGGTCTATAATTACTTGTTTCAGCCTTTGATCCTCCTTTGTGAATTGGGGTCACATTTGCACATTTCCAGTCCATGGGTACCTCCCCTGAGTCCAAGGAAGCTCTCATAACTATGGCTGAGGGTTTGCTTACTTCCTTTGCTGCCTCCTTTAATATAACTGAAAAGATCCCATCCACCCCGGGTGCCTTTCTTGTGTTTATCTTCAACAGTTTCTCCTCCACTTTACTCCCAGTTATTTCAAGATTCTGTAGCTTACTGCTAGAGTTGAATACACCTCTGGCATTTCCCTTGCTGAATAACTCCTCATGTGTGAATGTCGATGCAAAATATTCATTTAGTTTGTTAGCTACCTGAGCAGGATCATCAACAGTTGACCCATCAATATCAAGTGGACCAATCTGATTCATCCCCTTCCTTCTAGAGTTTACATAAGTAAAGAACTCTTTGCTGTTTTTCTTTGCATCCCTTGCCAAGCATTTCTCGTAATCTGCCTTCGCCTGCCTAACCTCCTTTGTAACTTGGTTGCATATCAACTTGTATCTATCATAGGCTTCTGTGTCATGTGTTAATTTGTAAGTATCCCATGCATTTTCTTCTCTGCCATATGCCTCATTAGTTCATCTGACATCCATTTTGGCCTAAACCTTGAACAATATTTCTTAGTTGGTATGTAAAGCCTAGTAGCTTCCAAGATAAGTTCTTTGAATGCTTCCCATTTTGAATTTGCTGTTGGTAACATCATCAGTTGGTCCCACTGTATAGAATTTAAATACTGTCTCAGTCCATTGTAGTCGCCTTTACGGAAGCAATAACCCTTCCCTTTACCCCTAATGGTAGTTACCTCTTTCAGTAAATCCCACTTCAGCACACTGTGATCACTGCCACCTAGTGGTTCATTTATCTGCAGATTCTTAATGCATGAAGAATCACTGCTGATAATCAAATCAAGAGTATTACTCCCTCTAGTTGCCTCCCGAACATGCTGATGTAGAAAACAATCATCCAATAAATCCACGTTGCACTGGGGTTGCTGTTTCCCATATGTAGTACTTTACATTTGTCGGTGTTAAACTTCATTTGCCACCTCTCAGCCCATCTGCTTAACCTTTCCAGAACCTATTGCAGTAGCATAGTGTCAGGAGTGTCCTTGACAACCCTGCCAACCTTCGTATCGTCTGCAAACGTGGACCTTAAGCTTGATATACCATGATTAATATCATTTATAAATACAGAAAACAATAATGGACCCAATACTCAAACCTAAGGGACTCCACTAATCACATTAGTCCACGATGAGCAGTGCCCATTGATCACCACTCTCTGTCTTCTCCCCCCTCAACCACCCCTTTATCCATAGCAGCAATTTGCCTCCAATGCCACACTGCTGCAATTTGTGTAGCAGTCTTCCATGTGCAACAGTATCAAAAGCCTTTCTAAGATCCAAGTATATAAAATCAAAGTTATTCCCTGCATCCAGTTCTTTTGTGACTGCATCATAGTATCCAATCAAATTGGTAAGGCAAGACTTCCCCTTAACGAAACCATGCTGTGTCCGAGCTATAACTGAAGTCTTGTCTAGATGATCCTGCAGTGCTTCTTTAACCAGTGCCTCCATTAATTCTCCGGGAACAGAAGTTAAACTAACAGGTCTATAATTACTTGTGTCACCCTTTGATCCTTCATTGTGAATTGGGGTCACATTTGCATATCTCCAGTCCATGAGCACTTCCCCTGAGTCCATGAAAGCTCTCATAATTATGGCTAAGGTTTTGCTTGCTTCTTTTGCTGCCTCCTTTAATATAACTGGACAGATCACATCCACCCCAGGTGCCTTTCTTGTGTTTATCTTCAACAATTTCTCCTCCAATTTACTCTCAATTATCACAAGATTCTCTAGCTTACTGCCAGAGTTGAACACACCTCTGGCATTCCCCTCGCTGAATAACTCCTCATGTGTGAATGTCGATGCAAAATATTCATTTAGTTTGTTAGCTACCTGAGCAGGATCATCAACAGTTGACCCATCGATATCAAGTGGACCAATATGATTCATCCCCTTCCTTCTAGAGTTTACATAAGTAAAGAACTCTTTGCTGTTTTTCTCTGCATCGCTTGCCAAAGATTTCTCGTAATCTGCCTTCGCCTGCCTAATCTCCTTTGTAACTTGGTTACAGATCAACTTGTATCTATCATAGGCTCCTGTGTCACGTGTTAATTTGTATGTGTCCCATGCTTGTTTCCTCTCTGCCATATGTCTCATTAGTTCATCTGACATCCACTTAGGCCTAAACCTTGAACAATATTTCCTAGTTGGTATGTAAAGCCTAGGCGCTTCCAAGATACGTTCTTTGAATGCTTCCCATTTTGAATTTGCTGTTGGTAACATCATCAGTTGGTCCCACTGTATAGAATTTAAATACTGTCTCAGTCCATCTTAGTCGCCTTTACGAAAGCAATAACCCTTCCCTTTACCCCTGATGGTAGTTACCTCTTTGAGTAAATCCCACTTCAGCAAACTGTGATCACTGTCACCTAGTGGTTCATTTACCTGCATGAAGTAGTGATTCTTCATGCATTCTTCATGCATGAAGAATAACTACTAACAATGAAATCAAGTGTATTACTCCCTCTAGTTGCCTCCTGAACACGCTGATTTAGAAAACAATCATCCAATAAATCCAGAAAAGCCTTGCTAGTGTGTGAGTGACCAGCCCCAAATTCCAGTCAATATCTGGGAAATTAAAATCCCCCATTATAAGACTCTCTGATTTACTGGCCCACTCTATTTCCCTACAATTTCTTATTATACTCATCAGAGTCATTAGGCCTATAGCACACTCCTACTCTCGATTTTAATCTCCCAATGCTTATGTCACACCAAACTGACTCGACACTGCTCTTTCCAGCAATGTCGACTGGCTTCACTTCCTTGGATTTTATGTATTTCTTAACTAATAGCATAACCCCTCCTCTCTTCCTATCCTGTCTATCCCTTCTGTAGACATTGCACTACCCAAATTCCAGTTCTGCATTCCTTATATCTGTGTGACACCACCTCTCTGAAATCCCCATAATATCTGCCTTTGATGTTTTGAGCAATACCTCAAATTCATCAAATTTATTTACTAAACTCCTAGCATTGGTGTACACGCAAGTATACATGCACCTGTTCTTTTTCTTAGCTACGCTAACACAACCCATGTGTTTACTTGTACCCCAATGATTCCCAGCAGTCTCGAAAATATCCTGCATCGTATTTTCCAGGCTGCGGCTCATTAGAAGCAGTGCAAGAATCACTTTCACCTCTGCCAGTGGCTACTGTTAATCTATTAGTCCTTGTATCCCCCCCCAATCTAGTAGTTTTCCGACCCACCTAACACAGCCTCGATAGCATCAGCAAACATTCTTGCACCCTTTCTATTTAAGTGTATCCCATCCCTGTAGAAGCAGTATTTCCTGTTAACAGTGTTAACAGGACAGACTGTTAACAGTTAGTACTGCCTGTGGTTCGTACTTTTAGTATGGTACACTTTCTTTGGTCAACTGGTATTTCCTCGCTAGCTTCTGATGTATTATCCTGGCTACCTGGTCGTGTCTATGAGTGTACTCAGTCTGGGTGATCATCTTGCACCCAGCGGTGATGTGTTCAATAGTTTGTGAGGCCAGGTAGCTTCATCGGCATGTGTTATCTGACATTACGGGCTCCTTTGCGATGTATTTTCTTTGTGTTTCTGGTGTTGATTACCTGGTCTTGGATGGCCAGCATGAATCCTTCAGTCTCGGGGAAGAGCGTCCCGCTTGTGAACCATGCATTGGAAGCAATTTTATCGATGTAATCTTGATGGAGGTCATTGAGTGATGGAGTGTCTTCTTTCCCCATCATTCTAACTTCGTTTCTTGTACCGTCTGGGCGGGAGGGGGTTCCTCGCTTAGGTTGACTGAGGTATACCACTTATCTATCTTCCTTATGGCCTGGTGGAGTGGTGCTGTGTTGTCCTCGAAGTAATTCTTCAGGTTAACTATCGCTGTTTTCTGTAGGTCTATCGGGCCCCTTCTTCCCTCTTTCCCATCTATTGTTAGTCTCTCCACTTCAGGTCACTTCGGGTGGTGTTGGCGGCTCTTGGTCATCGTTATCCTTGTGTTTTGCATGATATCTTCTAGCTCGATGTTAGCCCAATCTATGACCCCGAAAGTGTATGTTAGTACTGGAGCTGCATTGCTGTTTATGGTTTTAATTGTGTTCCCTCCATTCAATTTTGCTTTCAGCAGGCTTCTGAGTCTCTGATGATATTTTTCGGTCAGGCACTTCTTAATTTCTTTGTGCTCTAACTGCTGAGCCTGCACCATCCTTGGTATTTATAAGTCTCTCCTTCTGTCATAACTTCGATCCCTTTGCCAGTCAGCAGCTGGTAGTTTCGGCCAACTAAATTTCCCTGGTGCAGTGTGTTGGTCTTCATTTGTCTAGACCAATTATTATTATTATTATTATTGGCCATATGCTACAAGGAAGCCTGAGGCTTATGCTGCAACAGACAAAAAAAAAAAAAAAAAAATCCCAAGTTACTCAGAGAGAGAGAGAGAGAGAGGAATCACCAAGAAAGCGAAGAATGACGCTGTCCAGCTCATGATCCTGGGTGTGCCAAGCCCATTCTCACCAGATGTGAGCCCCTGAGGTTATTTTGAGCGGTCCCAGTACACCTTGTGGGTTTGGGTTTCAAGTACGGCCTGGGGTTCGCACTTGTAATACGGCACACTTTCTTTGATCAACTAGTATTTACTCGCTGGCTTCTGATGTATTATCCTAGATGCCCGGTCGTGTCTACGAGCGTACTCCACCTACATGATCACCTTGCATCCTGCGGTGACGTATTGTATTGTTTCTGAAAATTTGTTGCATCGTCAACTTGTGTCATTTGTCAACACGGAGCCCTTGGAGATGAATATTCTATAGTTTCTGGTGTTGATTACCTGGATTAGGTTTGCAACATGACCCCTTCAGTGTCGGGGAAGAGCGTCCCCTTGCGAGCCATGAATACGTGGGTATAGACATATATTGCATCATTGGTAAATTTGGGGAAAATATTAGAAAGACTGATATATATATATATATTTTTTTATTATTTTTATTATTATATTTTTTTTGTAAACAAATTATGATCATAGTGTGCCCCGTAAATGATTAAATTTACCCATATATGTATTTTGTCTGTAAATTGCGTGTGTTCTATGGTCGATTTATCGGTTTGCTGGAGGAAAAAAATGTTGCTAAGCCTAAGACCGACTAAATCAACCACGGAGTAAAAAGAGCCCACTAAAGTTTCTCGTGTCATCGAAAATTCTCTTCCTTGCGAATTCCGTGAAGGCTAGGTAATCCTCCCTAGTGTCTAGGAGGTGCTGTTCTTGCCCTCTGAGTAGGTTAGTTTGGTGATCAGAATGCTATGCAGGTCGTCGTAGAGCTTGCAGTCGTACATAAGATGCTGCAAACTCTCAAATCCTCCGCAGGCACATTAGGGTGTCCTCTTGGATCCTAATAAGCGACAGTTTTGCGATTATGGGCCCATGGCCAGTAAATGGGTATGCTGGTTGTAAACCAGGGGAGAACCAGCGAAGCATCCTAGGATATACCAGGGTTATGTTGCTATAAATTTCCTTGTAATATCATCGGTAGGCGAGATTTCCCGTCTATTCTGCCAATTCAGGTAAGCGTAAATTCAGGCAGTGGGATTTTTACCCTTATATTTTGGAGTTTTCTCTTGAAGGTTTTTTTCAACTGGCTTCCTGTGAATTCAGGTTGCAGGATGCTTTTACCCCGTATTTGGGAGTTATCTCCTGGGGTGAGCGTATATATATATATATATATATAGAATATTATTAGAAAAAGTAAATCAATCCAATAATAAGAATACCATCAGGGACTTAAGAAAACGCAAAAAAAAAAAAAAAAAAAAATTATTATTATCGCTTTTTACCGACAATCTAGATGACTTCAACTGGGGCCAACCACCCAGAATGAAGGCAAAAAACGACAAAAAGTTCTCTGTTTCTGTGATGATCAATATATGCTAATTAATTTAAATCTAAACCAAATATAAACCAGTATAGGCCGAATATAAATCGAATATAAATAAATCGAATGAAGATAATTAATTAAGAAAAAATTTTGAAATATTAGAATCAAAGGTAAGAAATATAAGTAAAATATAAATGTAAGCATATATTAATCATCGTTGACCCGACAGAGAACGTAATTTAATGATTAAAATAAGATTAAATATATAATACATACTACATTTGACCGTATCTAGGACATAATGTAATAGTCGTCAAAATAATATGTGGTGCCCCCTATGTGATGGATACGGTAAAAATAAATAAATAATTAAATTAACGCAAGGGGAAACATGCAGATAGTAAGAAGAAAAAAACTAAAGGAGTAGGAAAAATAGAACCTGAACTCCACAAAGGCGAAAAATAGTGGTATAGATAAGAAATAGTTTCTCCTACGTCCTCGGATTGCCCTAATAATTTCGGAGAAATAAAAATAAAGAGTGTAGGACAGCTTAAAGGCATTACAAGATATAAGTTGTGGCTCGGGTATGCCCGGGATCGCAAACCCGTTCCTATAGTAGGATCCTGAGCTGAATTTGCATGTTATCTCAGCGTTTTTTTTTTTTTTGGTAGTTGTTGGCGCATCGGCTTCTGTGGCCATATTGCACCTCCCAAGGTTTTTGCAGTACTTTGATCCAAGCCCGAGGCGGGAATCGAACCCGCGACCTTTGGGTTGCCGGGCAGGTACTTTACCCACTCGGCTAGCCCGGTCGGCTTATCTCAGCGTGAATTTAAGTAAATTTAAATGAATTTAACTATATGTATTAAAAAGGTTAACCTAAAGACATCAGTTAATGTCTTTTAACTTTCTTTCCTTTTATCACTAATATAACTATTAATATATACAAAAGCTTTGCTTAGGTTAAGTATACACTACCTAAGATTGCTTTTTCTATTACATTTCTTTTTCTTTTTTCTTTTTTCTTAACTGCATTGATTGATCTTTCTTAATTTTACCTTCATGGATTTATGATTGCGCATCTTGATTTTATTTTATATTTTATTTTATATTAACTTTGCGCTTATTATGTCACTTAAATATAATAATAATAATATACTACATCGGCAGAGTAGGATAAAAGTGACCGAGGATACTATTGTTGCCCTGGATAGTAATCCTAACCATGTTAATACATTGACACATACACAAATATCACACACTTTACAGAGCAGTTTAGCATATAATGCTTCTGGCACTAATATCCGATCTCTTAAATTTCAACCTTGTAATAACAAATCATGTCTTACTTGCCCCTATATGCATCCAAATCATGCTACAATGAATACGAATTCACATATATTCTGTAAAATGAATAATGTTATATATATGATCACTTGTCGTACATGCAATGTTAAATATATTGGTCAAACTAGCAATAAACTAAATATCAGAATAAACCTTCATCGTTCCGATATTAAAACTTATAATAACAAATCCAGTAAGAAAACAGGTAATCTGGAACATGATATTGAATTCAGACATTTCCAAAAACATACTTTTGGTAATATTTTCATTTCAATACTTAACGTAATTAACAACGCAAATGAAAGATTATTGCAAGAAGAAATTAGCATGTTACAATATAAAACACTATATCCATACGGTCTAAATAATAAATTTAATCAAAAATATATGACGAATAATTTAAAAGATATTTGTGTTTATAATATGTTTCAAATTGCCAAACTTCGTAAATATAATCGCAATAGGAAATATAGTAAATCCAACACGTATAAAAGCAACCGAGAACATCTAGGAGACTTTATAGATTTATTCAAAATGTGGGATACGGATCCTATAAATATTAGTAAAATTCACAACACACTTTTCAGTATTAAACTTAGTGTACTCAAAGCACTAAATAGAAAAACCAATGATTACGTCTTTGCATCCTCCCCCCTTATGCACATTATATTGGATATTTTTAAATTCAGAATTAATATTTTGAATGTTAGCAAGCAGTCGGAAAACTCTGTCCACTTTCAAAATAAAATGATGGATGATTTAGATATTCATAAAACTATTAATTTACGTAATGACTTGCTGCCTATTAATAACTTACATATTAATATCAGATTTAGATATTCTAAACCATTTGGTCTTAAAGCGTGTAACTATAAAACAATAGCTACAAACCTTCACAATATTAACATCGGACAGGATACATGTGTTTGTCACAAACCTTCATTTCATAGATACGTGGATCCTAACCATAATCACATTATAACCGGCAATTTAGATATAATCCCATATCCCGAACTTAGAGATATTTTATCACTGGGTTTTAAATTTCGACCTAATCCACCTATTAATAAATCTAACTTTAAAAAATTGTTATATCTAGATTTACTAAAATACTGTATAAGATCAGCATACAAACATAATATACCGGTTGAAGCTTATCACATGTGGTTATTTACAATGCTTAATATCATATCTAACAAATATAATCAATTGAAATTCGTACAGGATAATCTATATAATACCAAATTAATAAATAGGCAGCTCAAAGATATACATGAACATTTTATAATAACTCCCGTTGACAAAGCTGCTTGCAATTATGCAATCATATGTAAATCATATTATATAGATATTATAAAAAATGAACTACAGTCTAGCCGTACATATAAACAGATAACATCTTCCTCTAATATAATAATCAAAAAATTAATTGCATTGCATAAAAAATTAAAGTTAAAGTATAATAACCTAAAATATCCATTTATCTATTGCATACCCAAATTTCATAAATCACCCATTGCTTTTAGATTCATAACATCATATAGAGATAGTTATGCTAAATTTCCCGGAAAAACGTTAGAAAAGTTACTTAAAATTATATTAAATAACTTAAATAAAACTATTATAATAAATAATAACTTACCGATTATAAATGCTATAAAAAATAACAATATTCATCAAATACAAACATTTGACTTTAACAGTCTATTTACGAGTATTAATCTTGATAATTTAAAAGTCGTCCTCCAGATACTATATTTAGAAAATAAAAATGCTATAAAGGTTGATTTAACCTATTGGGATTCTCTAATAAAATTATGCATCTTTAATAATTATGTATATGACGGAACTTCGTTATACTTACAAGTGACTGGCACCCCTATGGGAAGTCCAGCATCAAGCATAATCGCAAACCTTTATCTGTATTATACAGAAAGAGAATTTAAAGATAACCTACTTATATACAGATACGTAGATGATATATGTGTTTTTAATTGTCCACATTTTGTCCAGGATTACAGTAAATTATATCCAGTAGAACTTGTATTGGAAAAAACTAATAGTTCCGATACTATAGCAAATTACTTGGATCTTCATATAGAAATATTCCACATTAATAAAATAGACGTAAACGTATATAATAAAAGAGATGCATTTAATTTTAACGTAGTCAGCCTTACAAACTGGAAATCTAATGTAAGTAGTATAAGGTTGGGGTTCTAACCGACTTCGGCTCTATGAATTTTGGCGTCAATTTTCGTGCGTGCTGCCGCGTCGGTCGCTTGTTTTGCCGTTTAGGTTTTGAGCGTCTGCCGGTGAAGCGAGCCGAGGTTTAGGTTTAGCGGTTGCGCCGAGGCTTAGTTGCGGAAAAATATATTTTAGTTCTTATTTCGCCCGCTAGATGGCGCCACTTATTTTCGCCATTAAATTAAAAATTTTTTTTTTCTTTACCCAGGCTCGAACCCATGTCGTTGCTACTGGTGGTCCGGTGCTTATCCCCATGGCTACCCTTTCAGTTGTAAGAATATGTGTAAATGTAGCTCTTATAGTTAAGAGTGGTGTGAGTGTGACGTATGAAGTTGTATTTCGCCTTTTTCTGATTGGAGGGGGATATGAACCGATGTTCTGATTGGTTTGGGGGTATAAACCGACTTCGGCTCTGAGTCTACCGGTGATTTTCTGGTCTGTTGATGCCGTAGAAATCGTCTGCTTTTGCCGCATTGGTTTTCAAGGTGGCGTTGGAGGGTGCGCAATGAATTGTGGGTTCGCGCACGCACACACACACAAGCCCGAGCTCTTGAGCTCGCGCACGCACACACACACACACACACACACACACACACAAGAAAATAGAGCAGTAGACATTCTTTCCCAAGACAAAGGTTTTGGCGGGAAAAACGTGGACGCTGTAGACATACGGGCACTTGGGGGGGGGGGTCACAAAAGTTCGAGCCCGACGATGGCCACGACAACAGAAGCCCACGAAACAGTGCCGCCATCTAGCGAGTCATTCTGAAAGCTGAAATCAAAGATTTTATTTTATTTAAGGTGTTTAAATTTTTTTTTTTTTTTTTTTTTTTTCCTAGGTAGCTATGACTTTGCCGTTTAAATATATTTCAGTGGCTTTGCAATATGTGGCGCCATCTGTGGAAGCAATCTGAAAGCTGAAAATTAAAAGATTTTATTTAAATATATATATATATATTTTTTTTTTCCCTACATACTTCTTGAACGGAGATTGCCACGACATCGTAACAACCAAGAAAATGTGTCTCCATCTAGCGTGTCATTCTGAAAGTTGAAATTAAGGATTTTATTTAAATATATATTTTTTCTCTCACATACGGATACTTGGTGTCACAATACTTCTTGAACGGAGATTGCCAAGACATCGTAACTACCAAGAAACTGTGTCGCCATCTACCGATCTATTCTGCAAGTTGAAAAGCTGAAAAATTAAGTATTTTTATATGTTTAATGTTATGTTATGTGCTTTTTTTTGATGGTTAAATTTTTATATGTATATATTTTTACCCATAACTATTTATGATGGTTCCTCTTCAAGTTGAATTTTGTATCCTGATGCTTAGTCTATCTTGAAAAAAAAAAAAAAAAAAAACCTGAAAAGTAAAATGTATTCATGTGTATATATATTTATTTACTTTCTTCAGATTCTTTCCACAACTTTGAATTTTTTTTTTAAAAATCTATATTCGAAATCATTTCTTTCCTAAAAGTAAATTCTCAATTTTTTTAAAAAAAAAAGGTTATTGATTAATGGAAAATTAAAACTTAATTTCTACTTTCTAAGAAAAAAGACAGACAATATTTTTCAAATAGACATGTTTTTATTGGTAAGTTTTTACAGATGTTGTTACTAATCACAAAAAATCAACACAAAAACTTACATATGCACATTGCTTTGATCAGAACGGATACTTCGTATATTTCGTAGTGTAAGCAGTTTGAAGTTCTTCGATCATCGAAACTACAGCATTGTACAAAGCATAATCGTTGAACTCAGTAACTACACCTTCTTTCGAGCACTTAGCAGAAAAAATTTTAACACTTGTAGATGGTTCAGCATTTCTTACAAAGTACGCATACACGTCGTTAAACGAAACATCGATAGAGCCAGTAAACACATCGTTCTTTATACGTTCTCTAACACAATCAAGATGCTCAAGTATAACTGATTGCATTAACAGAAATGCGGGTTTTTCGTCTTCTAGACGTTGAAGAAAAGAATCTATGTCTATGATTCTATTAGATATAGCTTCAAGTTCAGAAAGGTGGAGAGTCATTCGTCGTTCTGCAGATAGCGAGAATTGTTTCCAATAGAAATCACAAGCACCGACATCTGTATTGATTCGGATCCCCGGTAGATGGATTTCATCTTTAGATCTGGCTCTTACGGAAAGCAAGATATCAGTCATTTTGTTTTTGAATTCTTCCCACTGGTTTCTGGATAGCATCATGTGCGTATTAGTTGTCTCAATCGTAACATGTGGCTCGAATTCGTGACAATAAACACGAACTGTGCTACTATGGCTCAGACGTCTGTAGAAAGTTACGTTTGGTCGTCTTATATCATCAAACATTTCGTGCTTTGGCATTTTGGAAAAAACTGCAACAGTGGAAAAATTCACAACCACACTGAGAAAGCTCCAAACTGTAATGTGGTCCACTGGCTATAGCATCATGTGATTAGAATCTAGTCGTGTTGTTACTGGCTCATAAGTTCGTGACGTGTCAGGAACAGGTAGAGGCATGTCGTACAATGGTTATATAATACCATATAGCTAACGCAGGTGTTGCTCCCAAAGTCTTTTGTTCAAATTTAGAGAGGGCTAAAGCAAAAGATAACAAAGCTAGTTCAACTTCAAAGGTGTGGGGTGATCACAGGTGGACACATGCCGTACAAAGGCTATATATCGTCATATAACTAAAGGAGATACCACCCCCAAGTCTGCGCCACCGTTCCCAAACCTTTGTTCAAAAACCGCTCCCTTAGTCTTTGTTCAAATGTAGAGTAACAAAAAAAAGCAAAAGATAGCTCACCTTCAAAGATGTCGTTCGGGAACGGCTAGACACATGTCATGCAAAGGTTATATTTCATCATATAACTAAAGGTGATACCAACCCCAAAGTCTTTGTTTAAATTTAGAGTAGTGGTAAAAGCTAGTTCAACTTCAAAGGTGTTGGCTGGGAACAAGTAGAAACATGTACAAAGGTTATATAACTAGCGCTGTTATCGTTCACATGCCCTTGTAGTAACAAAAGGTAAAAGATAACTCAGTTTCAAAAGGTTACCTTCAAAGATACCACACCTACCCTTACTGATGTGTAAGGATTTCGCTCTCATGTCATGGTATTTTCCTATTGGCGGTGACTTTCACATACTATTGAATCTAAGCACTGATTGGCTGACGTCAAATGTTGTTTCAATCCACGAGTTTGCTTTAAAAAGGGGTCAACACGACAACAATTCACAAGTGCCTTTTTTCCTATTACAAGAAATCAAAATGAGTAGTGAAGATATTTTCTTTGGGGACGAAGTAGATTCGAAGTTCATAGATGAAGTTATCAGGGTAGAGAAGGATCATGAAGATGCTAGGATGATAGAGGCTGAGATAGAATTCTGCCAAACTTTGGTATATTCGAGTGTAAGTATTTCTTTTTTCATTACTGAAAAATTTTTTTATTTGATTTTTTAAAAATGTTTATAGAATTATTGTTTGGTAACTGAGTTTCTTTTACGTTACCCTTTCAGAATGCGGAGTTCTTTGGCTATGGTGATGACGGTATTGAGCATCGACCAGGATGCTCACATGACAACACGTTAGAAGGTGCTGGGGGAGAAGAATTGGAGGCTGAGAGTCCGTTATTACTAGATGGATTTTTGAACGATGACGATGATGATGATGTAAGTATACCTATATATATATATATATATATATATATATATTTTTTTTTTTTTTTTTTTTGTTTTTCGCGAAAAACAAACACCTAAAGCTTATGCGACGTTTTTTTTTTAAATTTTAGATGGAAGAGAGAGAAGTAGCCGTACAAGAAAGTTTTGAGCAGTACTACGAAGTACAGGATGGGGTTGCACGTTATTCAAAAAAATATCAGACCTTATTTAAAACGTATGAGGTCCGGTTTACAAACATTGTAAACTTAGCAGACGGGGATCTGTTTTTTTCGAACTTTCGGCGGATGCTAGAAGAGATAATCGCCAATTTAAGTAATCAGGGTGATTATTCTCATGTTAGGTTGTGTTTAGACGCACCCAGTCTAAAAAATCCCATAAACTTGCCATTTATGCCTCTAACCGATCTGACATTTGACCGTGTGATGGCCGCATTTATTGCTGTCGACCAATCAAACAGTGAATTTATGATAACGGACGACTTGAGTCTGGACGTCATTCTTATTAATATCACGAATAGGGGGGATGGTGGTTATCGTTCTGAGAATATTAAAAAAAGGGCAATGTTGAATTTGAATGACTTTTTAAAAAAAAAAAAAGCTGTCATTCAAATCAACAATACCGATAGCTTATGTCTCGCCAGAGCATTAGCTGTTGGTATTTCGGCCCATCAGGATGATGCTAAAACATACAGACAGGTGCGAGAGGATAAGCGTAGTATGCAAACTATCAGAGCTACAAATTTACATGGTATCGCAGGGGTTGCCTTAGAAAGTTGTGGTTTGAATGAAGTTGAGTTGTTTCAGCGAGCGATCCCTGATTACCAACTGGTTGTAATTTCCGCTGAGTGCGGTTTTGAAGTTGCATATCGGGGCCCCGCTGCTGATAAACAGATATTTCTACTCAGTCACGACAGACATTATGATCTTGTGCGATCTTTGAAAGCTCTGTTTGGCAGTGATTATTATTGTCCCCTATGCCTTAAGGTTTTACCTACTCGAGAAAGATTAAACACACACAATTGCTCTTTCAAGTGCAATAGATGCAGAGCTGTCGCCGTTCATAATGAAGACAACCTTCTCCTGTGTAATTTTTGTAATCGTTTTTTCCAAGGCGAAGCATGCATTAACGCTCACAGGGCAAACAAAACCTGCTCTGAAGTGCATCGCTGTGGCGTTTGTATGTGCACTTTTCTTACCAACACAGCACACAAATGCATTGATCCCGACTTCTGTAGCTATTGTAAAACTGTGCACAAAACACAACATTGCTTTGTTCAAAAACCTGAGGACCCGAAGCACGATGTTTCTGTTGTATACTTTGACACAGAAACAGTCTTGCTGGATGGTGAGCATGTGGCTGTGCTCTGCGTTGCTTCTTTTGGCGATCAGGAACGCGTTTACTGGGGCCGCAATTGCATGGCGGAGTTTTTGGATTAGCTGTTAGGAACCCGAGAGACTTTGAAACGAGGTAGTGATGGCCGAAAACTTCGACACATAGAGCCAAAATATAAGAATGTGCGAGTAATCGCCCACAACCTTCGTGGTTTTGACGGTTACTTTGTGCTTTCTTATATTTTCGCGAAACACATAGCTCCTCACACTATCTATGATGGGTCAAAGATTTTGGGTATCTTTCTATCTTCGTTAAACATAGTCTTCTTGGACTCTTATTCTTTTCTAACAGTTCCACTCCGAAAACTGCCAGCTATGTTCGAGCTGCCAGAGGTGCGTAAGGGCTTCTTCCCTCACGAATTCCACAAGATAGACACATTAGATTATGTGGGAGCTTTGCCCGATCAAAAATATTTTAAACCGGAATTCATGAGCGAAGAAACCCGTACGGAATTCGTGTTATGGTACCAAGAGAAGTCACGAGATACATACAACCTGAAATGTGAACTTTTGGCCTATGCCTTAGACGACGTGAGAGTATTGCGAGATTCCTGCAATAAGTTCCGTTCTCTCTTTATAGCAGTCTCTCAAGTTGATCCTTTCTGTCAGGATATTACTATCGCCGGTGCTTGTAGTAGGATCTTCGCCAGAAACTATTTAGAACCAAACACAATGGCTATCCTACCACCTGGCGGCTACATAGGGAGTAACACACAGAGTAGGAAGGCGTTGGCTTGGCTTTCGTGGCAGGAACAACAGAACAACATTAAAATTCAACAAGCTCGATCACAGGGTGGTGAAGTTAGAGTAGGTCCTTTTTTATTAGATGGGGTATGTGGTAGCACCGCTTACGAATTCTACGGTTGTTACTATCACGGGTGCAAGAATTGTTTTCGATCTAGTACTATACAGACACAGAGAAACAAACCTATGGGCGCTCTATATGCTGAAACCATGGATCGCGAGGCCTTCATTAAGTCTCGAGGATATGATGTGGTTTCCGTATGGGAATGCCAGTTTGACAACCAACAGAAAAACGACCCTGCCATGAAAGAATTTGTTGCAGCTTTCATAACGTACGAATCGATTACACCACGTAGCGCTCTCAGAGGAGGTAGAGTTGACTGCTTTAAACTTTACCACCAGGTGGCGGATAACGAGGAGATTCACTATGTGGATTTCTGTTCGTTGTATCCGTGGGTTTGCAAATACGGCGTATTTCCTCGCGGTCACCCCGAAGTCATTCTTAGCGACTTTGACTATAGTCACAATGCATACTTTGGTATAATCCATGCTAGGGTCACAGCGCCCGAAAAGGAGTTCTTACCCATCCTCCCAATAAGCTCCAATGGCAAGCTAGTGTTCCCGCTATGCGGTGCTTGTGCCAAGCAGTTGTCTCCCACCTGTAATCACGAGGATCGGAGCTTTTCGGGAATCTGGTGCACGCCTGAGTTTTACCTGGCTGTTGAGAGCGGTTATAAAATTGATAACATCTACGAAGTTTGGCATTTCAAAGAGAGCCATAAGTCTTTATTTGGTGGCTACATAGACACCTTCTTGAAAATCAAACAGGAGGCGTCGGGCTGGCCCAAGGGGGTTGAACCCGATGCATACATTTCCGATTTTAAAAGTAGGGAAGGCATCTCTATGGACAGGCATGAAATAAAGGCGAACCCTGCTAGACGTTCACTTGCAAAATTATGTCTCAATAGTTTATGGGGTCGGCTCGCAATGAGAACTAATAGGGTGAGCACTGCAGTATGTAACACGAAAGCGTTGTACAGCTTTTTATGGATGACACAAAAATCATCCACGACGTCATGTTAGTGTCGGAAGAAATAATGCAAGTTGCATTTGCCCCGATTGATGGAACGGAAGAACCATACCGTCGGGGTAATGCAGTCATTGGCTCTTTCGTCGCTTCCTATGGCCGAATAAAGCTTTACAAAGCTATGGCCCCTCTACGCCAATCTCTTTTATATTGCGATACTGATTCGGTGGTGTTTGTCCAAAAACAGGGGGACGAACGTCCACCCATAGGTCACTCGCTGGGTCAGCTCACAGACGAATTGTCTGGGGACCACATTGTTGAGTTTGCCTCGACCGGTCCCAAATCTTACTCCTTCCGCACCCAAGGGGGTAAAACAGTGACCAAATGCAAGGGTGTGACACTTAATGCCAAAAACGCGAAGTTAGTCAACATGAATGTTATGACAGCTGCTGCAAAAGGCCAACATGTTGACGTTTCTGTCGATGTACCGTTTTCTGTCCGGAGAGACAAACGTACTTCTCGTCTCCTTGAGTCCTCAGTAACAAAAAGGTTTGGATTTACTTTCGCTAAACGTGTGATAGGAGACAACACACGCACTTACCCTTATGGATATTTCCAAGACACATAGCGAAAGCTAACCACCTAGTCATCATACTATCAACATTAGAAAAAAAACCCAGTGAAATCCCCATGTTTTTGACACTAAGCAGTTTTCAATGGCTACCTCTGGTGACGTCTCCTTTTTTTTTCAGGATGTCGGCGAAGTCGATCGGGCACGTCTTCCCCATCCTATTCCCACCGACGTCACATTCGTGACGGCACTCGGATGGGAATCGCAGGGCGCAGGGGGAATCGCGGCACCCCTCCCACCCATCACGTTGTGATGGGCGCGCGCACGGGGGAATCGCGGCACCCCTCCCACCCATCACGTTGTGATGGGCGCGCGCACGGGGGGATCGCGGCACCCCTCCCACCCGCCACGAAGTGTCGGGCGCGCTTAGATGGAGGAATACACTTTTTTCTGTGTCAAGAATGGTTTCATGGAAAAGACAACTTCCAAAAAAAAACCTTTTTCATAACTCACAGTTTTTTAAAAAAGGGGACAATGTTTCGTTTTTCTGGAGACGTCACCTTCTGTCTTTACAGTTGCTAGTCCTACCTCTCGCATCAGCGCGCGAACACACACATAAATACTTGGTCCAGACTAGCGCGCGCTCATTTACATAATGTTTCACCATCCATTCACAGCTATAGTCTCGGGAGCAACACAGAGTGGAAAGACGACGTTTGTATTGTCGTTATTAGAAAATAGTGAAAGTTTAATTTCGCCACCACCTCAAAGAATCGTCTATTGCTATTCAGAGTTTCAAGATACGTTTCGGTGTTACTCGCAAATCGAGTTCGTGGAGGGTTTAAACATCCCCGAATTCGATCCATCAGTAAAAAATTTACTTGTTTTAGACGATCTCATCAACCAAGCAAAGGATAGTATTGTCGTTTCTGAAATATTTATAAAAGGATCACATCATAGAAATCTGAGTGTTATTTTGTTAACACAAAACCTGTTTTCGCAAGGATCGCAGTTCCGTACTATCAGTTTGAATTCGCACTATCTGATTGTTTTTAAAAACCCTCGCGACTCAAGACAAATTTCACACCTAGCAAGTCAAGTTTTCCCCGGGAGATCACGTGTTTTAGTCGACATATATAAGCATGCAACACGCGATCCTCATTCATATTTACTGTTTGATTTTTGTCAGAACACAGATGATAGGTTGAGACTGCGCTCACACGTGTTACCAAACGAAGGACATACGATTGTTTACATCCCCATATGGCTCTGCGTCTAAAAAACAATGCTAACTTTATAAGGTATCTGTCGGAAGTTCGGCCGAAACAGGCAACCGCTTTATTAAGGAGTTCAAATCAAACAGAAATAAATTCACTCTGTGAAATATGTAAAAACATAGTCAAAGGTAGCATTCCGTTGACAGACAGAGTGAAAAGCAAGTTACAACGCAAAAAACGTCTGCTCAGAACACTAGCAGATAAAAAAGTAGCATTTAAAACTAGGCGGAAATTAATTCTTCAACAAGGAGGTTCACTGTTCCCCCTGATCGCAAGTATAGTGGTTCCGCTCATTACAAGTTTGATTAGAAGATGAGTGAATCTTTCCGTAAATTCTTGCTTGTAGCTGCACCGCCAGAACAAAAACAGATGCTCTCTTTAGACGAGAAAATGTCTGAAATCTTAAAAAGACAGGATTTGCAGCCCGAGTCTAAAGTTAAAATGTATCTTCAGATACTACAGTCATATTTAGGCCTGAAAACTAATGCCGCAAAACAAGCGTCCTCGTCGGCATCAAGCGATATCGAGACCAGCGTATCGAACGTAACGGCCTCGCTACCCACAATTCCATCCTCTGAAGCGTCGGAGCAACGGTACTCCAAGAGCGAAGTTGTAAAGCCTCGTAAGCAGGTCAAGCGCCGATATATGGCTTTAATATCGCCTCGTCGTTTGAGACGTAAACATACGTGGATTTCGTTGTGGTAAGTTTTTTTTCAATAAAACAGACACTTTTTAAAAATAAATAAAATTTTATTTTGTAAGTAAAGGTTCAATTACATGTAATGTGGCTAACAAATCATTTGCCCACAAATCTTTACAATAATATTTGTTTACAATCTTTGACATAGAAATATTTCTACACCGATGAGTCAGGAAAAAAATACAATGTAGTCCACACGCTATAGATTCTGGATGTTGAATCACCACTTTGTTATAAGTCCATTTCTTACTGTTTTGGTTAAGGAACTCTGCAATGTCCGGTGTCGGCGGTCGTGCAAAGCTGTCGAAATATTGACTTTCTCTTTTTCCTAGGAAGATACTCACCCAGTGAGTACCTGGCATGTGTGCCTTGTCTGTATTGATGACTAGCAATGCTGGTTTCCTCTGTATTTTTGACGGTAACTCGTCCCTGGCACAGACACCGATCAGATGTTTTCTCGATTCACTGTCTGCTTCTAAAACCTTTAATATATCTCTAGTGTTCATAATTCACGATGATTGAACGGTCCTTAGTCACAGAAAGAATGTTTTCGAATTCGGCATACAAGATCACTGTTACGTTTTCGGGAAGAGGTTCTGCGAATTTCAGTTCAAGTCGAACACCGCCTCGCCGTAAAGAAGTGATGTGCGTGCCAACAGCGTTACTGTCGGGAGTTAGGTCGAAAGCATAAAGCACATTCCCTTCTGTATAATCCAGGATTGATATGTCGTTTCCACAGTCTGAATTCCATTTGTTTAGCGATGTGAAAATAGACAGGTAGGACCGCGTATAATGTCCATTCTTATAATCGGGTGTTAGCGGAATGGAAGGATGCTGCACACCATCAGCCGTCAGAAGTAAATAGCACAAGTTGTAGTGACCAAAATTGAATGGGTTGGTTTTGAGGGAGCCGTTGAAACTATCACTGGACACAATACCGACTATTAAACGAGTGGGGATCTGGCCTAGATATATATTATCTCGGGTAGAGTCTGACATGCCTTTTGGTATTGAATAGTAACTTACATCAGCTCTATTAATAGGATATACAATAGGATGTTTTTCAAGAACACTCATGTGGGCTAACTGTATGCTGGGGTTAAGTTTAACTTTACGCACAAAAAGACAGGCTTCGCGTATATGAATTTTAGCAGTATTGTCGAGAGACAACAGACAGAACTCGGGCGAACTGCGAACCATTCTTAGGCGGAGCGATAAATTATTAATAATATATTTGTCTTGATGGCACAAATCTAGTCTGAGACGACCCAGAAGTTCCACAGTTTTGGTTTTCGAAAAAAACTTCATACGTTGATTCATACCACTGTCAGGCTGAGAAAACATTTGCGAAACATCCGAAAAATTGTCTTTTACGAACAGTTCTGTAGTGAGCTGTGATTTTTTTGCTCCTCTGTCAAAATTCAAAAGCGTTTCTAAATAAGCTCTATAGGGGTATGTGTCGCTGCTTGGATTAATTAATTTGTCTTGAACGAAAAGATCCACATGTTTAAACATGGAGTGAAAAAAGTTGTTGACAACTCCTACACTCGACTGTAATTCTTTTCCGTCGCTTTGAGTTAACTGTACTTTGAGTCGCAAATAAGTTTTTCCCAGGTCCAGATATTCTTCTGATGTCCCCGGTACGGAAAATTCTATTGGGCCCGGCGTATCCACTGAAGCTAAAGGCAAAAAAGTAATGTATGAAGATCGCTCGATGCATAGATTAGTGGCAGGCTGTGCAAACAGGTCTAGTTCTGACATCATAACTTCACCCATCATTGAAAGATGTCCTGATATTTTTTTTTCTTTCGACGTTTACCTCCACTCTGACTACGAACTTTTTGCTTAATGGCCTGTCCTACTTCAGAAGCTCGATTTATAAACGAGCGTTTCACGGGTGCTCCCGAAATGACATCATCTATGATATTACGACCTGCCGATAGCACTTGGCGACCGATGAATTTGGCTGCGGGCTTCAGAAGAGGAGAGAGAAATGTAAATGCTGATCTGAATATACTGCCTAAACCTTGACCTCTCTGGATCGCTGCTCCTACAAAGTAGGGATTTCCCCCCGCTTGCACTGAGTAGTAATCAACGTACGCGTTCATTGGGGTCGAAAATGTAACTTAATTAGAGTTTTACCACCTCTGAATGGAAATAACTGACCACTGTCTGTGCGAATTTGAATAGAAATGGATTGAATGTTCGAGAGCAGTACAGGGTAATAGTCCAAATGTAAGAATTCACCACTGCTTCCGAACGGTACTACTCGCAAAAGAGGCGCTCTGATATCACCCACGACCTGGTCTTCTATCACACTACTATAAACAAAATAAGAGCCTACACCTCTATTTATATCTCCGGGAAATTTCGATCTCGCTGTTCCTTCGAAACCATCGGGCATACGCTCAAAACCGAGTAACTCACCGAGTCCTGTCTCAGGGAAGCGAAGACGCACACCGCTTTCTATTTCGAAAGAAACAAAACCACGGGCATTAACAGAACCTTTAATTTCGGGGGCTATAAAAGTCATAACCTTTAGAATTTCGGAGATGCTACCGTAATTACCATAAGGAATTTTATGCTCGCGAACATCACAAGTCGGCTGTTGTACGAGTACAAGCTTCCTATCAGCACACTCACTGTTAGGCTTTAATGGTGGTAACACTATTTTACCTTTAGGTATCCACTTTCCTATGTACTCCCCTTTAAAAGTTCTAGATTTGTCAACAGCTTCACTCACTACTACTTTGTGTACTAGTCCTAGAATTCTGGCAGTTCGTAAAGTCATGCGCAACTCACAGCCATTTTTAACGCGAATTGTAAATCTCACTTTGAATTCTGTCTCTTCTACTTTAAGCTCTAAACTGGTATTAAGACCACACATATGTTCAATCAATTTAGACGAATTTTCGTACTCATCGTTCAGCATGTAAACCTCAGGGTTCCTAACTGTCGGTTCTTTCTGCAGAATTGCAAACTCGGCCCAACCTTCGGAAATATTGTCCCATGACTTAGGCACGTGTATTTCTGCAAGTGCCACCTCCCAATTGCCTTTGAGAGGTATAGTGTCGGGCAATATAATAGTAAAATTAGCTTGCGTATTCTGGGGATGGAAATCCATGCATGCATTACTCGGTAGTGTTAAGAAGAACATCTTTAGCCGAAACCCAACTGCTGTAGGAAGCAGGATATCCTAGCCACTTAACACGGAATTGACGTTCTCCTCCCACACGTCGCTCCTTAAGTACTTTTTCAATAAGATATGTATCCTGTGGCAACTTGTCGTGAATATTAACAAGTTGTAACTGTTGCTCATAAAAGGTACCTTCGATAGTGTCGCCTGCTTTGTCTTGTACTCTGTACACAACTGGCTTTCTTCGTTTCAATACTTGAGATATAGTAAAAATTTCACGCGTCCAACTGCCCCAGAATCCTTTGCGGAAAAGATTCGAACCTGTACTTAGAACGACACGATCCCCCACTTTAAATTTAGGAGTCTGTTCTTTGGTTTTTTTCAAGTACAATTTCCTGTAGACGTCTTCTTCATTATGCAAAGTGACATCGGCAGGTGGCATTCCTATAGCTCGATGTGGCGTTCGATTATAAGTAGCTACAATGTCGGGAAGAACATGCACATATTTCTTACTTTCAGAATAAGTTATCCATTTAAATATTTTTTCTTTCAGAGTTCGAATAAAACGTTCAGCGATTGCAGCCTTTTTCTCCGATCTAGTAGTATAAAAATTAATGTTGAGAGATTTAAATAGGGCCCTCACATCTTTGTTTATAAACTCTCTACCTCTGTCACTGTTAACACTGAATGGCGTTTCTTCCTTGAAAATTGATTTGAATGCTTTTACCATCTGCTTCGATGTTTTATTTCTAAGTGTTCTCACCCAGGCATATCTAGAAAAAGCGTCTATACAGACGAGTAAATAACGCACTCCGCCATTAGCATCAGACAGATTGGAAACTTCTGCTAAGTCACACTGAAACGTATGGTGTAGACCAGGAACTATTATTTGGTTTCTAGGAAAATTAACTCTTTGAGGTTTGTGTCTGACATAAGCAGGTTGAGATGACAAATACTCTTTCACGATACGTCTGGGTAATTTTGTATGTTTTTGTAATGCATTAACACCACTAAAACTTCCAACGACGCGCGGATCGTTGTAATCTTGTAACATTTCTTTTTTCTTTTCCAGATGGACTTCTACGAAAACCAGGAGTACTTATGGCGCGACCCCTGTTTCTTTGCATCTTATATGGCGGGTTTGGAAGCTAATGGTTAAAGATGGGGTAAAAATAGCGATGACCCCACTATCTTGTAATTTTTTTTTATTTTTTTTTTTATTTTTTTTTTTTTATTATTTATCAATAAACATATCTATTTGAAAAATATTGTCTGTCTTTTTTTCTTAGAAAGTAGAAATTTAAAAAAATTCAAAGTTGTGGAAAGAATCTGAAGAAGGTAAATAAATATATATACACATCAATACATTTTACTTTTCAGGTTTTTTTTTTTTTTTTTTTTTTTTCAAGATAGACTAAGCATCAGGATACAAAATTCAACTTGAAGAGGAACCATCATAAATAGTTATGGGTAAAAATATATACATATAAAAATTTAACCATCAAAAAAAAGCACATAACATAACATTAAACATATAAAAATACTTAATTTTTCAGCTTTTCAACTTGCAGAATAGATCGGTAGATGGCGACACAGTTTCTTGGTAGTTACGATGTCTTGGCAATCTCCGTTCAAGAAGTATTGTGACACCAAGTATCCGTATGTGAGAGAAAAAATATATATTTAAATAAAATCCTTAATTTCAACTTTCAGAATGACACGCTAGATGGCGACACATTTTCTTGGTTGTTACGATGTCGTGGCAATCTCCGTTCAAGAAGTATGTAGGGAAAAAAAAAAATATATATATATATTTAAATAAAATCTTTTAATTTTCAGCTTTCAGATTGCTTCCACAGATGGCGCCACATATTGCAAAGCCACTGAAATATATTTAAACGGCAAAGTCATAGCTACCTAGGAAAAAAAAAAAAAAAAAAAAAATTTAAACACCTTAAATAAAATAAAATCTTTGATTTCAGCTTTCAGAATGACTCGCTAGATGGCGGCACTGTTTCGTGGGCTTCTGTTGTCGTGGCCATCGTCGGGCTCGAACTTTTGTGACCCCCCCCCAAGTGCCCGTATGTCTACAGCGTCCACGTTTTTCCCGCCAAAACCTTTGTCTTGGGAAAGAATGTCTACTGCTCTATTTTCTTGTGTGTGTGTGTGTGTGTGTGTGTGCGTGCGCGAGCTCAAGAGCTCGGGCTTGTGTGTGTGTGCGTGCGCGAACCCACAATTCATTGCGCACCCTCCAACGCCACCTTGAAAACCAATGCGGCAAAAGCAGACGATTTCTACGGCATCAACAGACCAGAAAATCACCGGTAGACTCAGAGCCGAAGTCGGTTTATACCCCCAAACCAATCAGAACATCGGTTCATATCCCCCTCCAATCAGAAAAAGGCGAAATACAACTTCATACGTCACACTCACACCACTCTTAACTATAAGAGCTACATTTACACATATTCTTACAACTGAAAGGGTAGCCGTGGGGATAAGCACCGGACCACCAGTAGCAACGACATGGGTTCGAGCCTGGGTAAAAAAAAAAAAAAATTTTAATTTAATGGCGAAAATAAGTGGCGCCATCTAGCGGGCGAAATAAGAACTAAAATATATTTTTCCGCAACTAAGCCTCGGCGCAACCGCTAAACCTAAACCTCGGCTCGCTTCACCGGCAGACGCTCAAAACCTAAACGGCAAAACAAGCGACCGACGCGGCAGCACGCACGAAAATTGACGCCAAAATTCATAGAGCCGAAGTCGGTTAGAACCCCAACCTTATACTACTAATGTATCAAAATCAGTGCATGCTAATATAATTTTATCGCAATGTTTAAGGATTGCTTATATCTGCAATAGTAATAAAAATTGTTCAACAGGCTTAACAGCGTTGTACGGCAAGTTGATTAATAATAATTTCCCTATCGCTTACCTGAAATATCACTTCAAGAAAGCAATAAGCATAATTAATTTCAAAAATTTGTTTTCTGAACCTATCGTTTCAATATAATTTTGAATAAAATCGTTATATTTAGTGCCATGTATATATGTAAATAGGATACACTTTGCATTCTTGGTGTCTTACGGCGTAGAAAACTTGTACCCACCGGCTTGCAAATTACAGTGTATCATTTTTTTTTTTTTTTTTTTTAATACATATAGTTAAATTCATTTAAATTTACTTAAATTCACGCTGAGATAACATGCAAATTCAGCTCAGGGTCCTACTATAGGAACGGGTTTGCGATCCCGGGCATACCCGAGCCACAACTTATATCTTGTAATGCCTTTAAGCTGTCCTACACTCTTTATTTTTATTTCTCCGAAATTATTAGGGCAATCCGAGGACGTAGGAGAAACTATTTCTTATCTATACCACTATTTTTCGCCTTTGTGGAGTTCAGGTTCTATTTTTCCTACTCCTTTAGTTTTTTTTCTTCTTACTATCTGCATGTTTCCCCTTGCGTTAATTTAATTATTTATTTATTTTTACCGTATCCATCACATAGGGGGCACCACATATTATTTTGACGACTATTACATTATGTCCTAGATACGGTCAAATGTAGTATGTATTATATATTTAATCTTATTTTAATCATTAAATTACGTTCTCTGTCGGGTCAACGATGATTAATATATGCTTACATTTATATTTTACTTATATTTCTTACCTTTGATTCTAATATTTCAAAATTTTTTCTTAATTAATTATCTTCATTCGATTTATTTATATTCGATTTATATTCGGCCTATACTGGTTTATATTTGGTTTAGATTATGTATATAAAGTGCTTAGCATCATAATACACAGCCATTTCTGAATAAACAGAAAATTTTTAAGGTGGCATCGTTTTAGGTTATATCTCATATTGTGAATACCTTCCCTTCACAACGAGTTGCCATGATATTGCACTACTTCGAATAAGTAACGCTTCACCTAAGGAGAAGACTAGTGTTACTTTTTCTCAGATAGGTACCACCACCCAGACAGCACTGTTTCAGGGCTATTTGGCCCTTCGTCAGTGAGTGGGTAGGTACCCAAGTGATGCAATGATGGCAAAAACAGTTATGAAGTATAACTCCACAATATGAGAGATGCCTGATGGTGTATGATGTATTTAGACTAAGGCGCATTTAGGGCTAGAGCCTCAAGCTGCGAACAAATTTAGACTATGTATATAAAGTGCTTAGCATCATAATACACAGCCATTTCTGAATAAACAGAAAATTTTTAAGGTGGCATCGTTTTAGGTTATATCTCATATTGTGAATACCTTCACAACGAGTTGCCATGATATTGCACTACTTCGAATAAGTAACGCTTCACCTAAGGAGATTTGGTTTAGATTTAAATTACTTAGCATATATTGATCATCACAGAAACAGAGAACTTTTTGTCGTTTTTTGCCTTCATTCTGGGTGGTTGGCCCCAGTTGAAGTCATCTAGATTGTCGGTAAAAAGCGATAATAATAATTTTTTTTTTTTTTTTTTTTTTTTTGTGTTTTCTTAAGTCCCTGATGGTATTCTTATTATTGGATTGATTTACTTTTTCTAATAATATTCTATAGACATTATGGGTGTATTGCATGATTGCTTGCAACTGCATTAACCCATAAATATTAGTTAATGTCTTTTAACTTTCTTTCCTTTTATCACTAATATAACTATTAATATATATATATATATATATATATATATATATATCCTTCTTTTTTTTTTGTGGGCTCCTGGTGAGCATCCTAGGGGTGGGATGCTGGCACCCATTAGTCTTGCACTTCACTAGTGGGTGCGGGAGTCAGGTACATATTGTAGCGTTTATGATAGTAGACCTGGGCTTGGCTTTTCGTGCGAGGGCGAGCACCGGATGATATTTACTCAATTGGCTATCACCTTGTGGCTGAGTGGCCTGTTACTGTAACATACACTGAGTGATCACTGAATTATGACCACCTACCTAATACTTTGTAGGTCCTCCTTTTGCACTCAGTACAGCAGCTATCCGATGTGGCATTGATTCAACAAGATGTCGAAAGCATTCGGGAGGTATGGCCAACCAAGCTGTGTGTAATGTCGTCAGCAATGCAGGTATGGAGGTGATTGGTGTATCCAAACGCCTGATATGCCTATCCATAGTGTCCCACAAGTGCTCTATGGGATTCATATTCAGGAAGATCGGAGGCCAATCGAAATGCTGGAAGTCAGAACAGTGTTCCTGAAACCATTCCTGCACAACAAGTGCCCGATGGCTCGGCACATTGTCATCTTTGAAGACACCATCGGCATTCAGGAAAAAAGCATAACATAGCGTGTTGTACACAGTCAGCAAGCTCTCACGATAGCAGAGACCACCGATACGTTGTTCCACATGCACCAGGGGTTCAAGTTCCAGCCAGTGAAACATATCCCACACCACACAATCGCCTCCACCAGCCTGTACATTTGATACCATGCAAGATGGATTAAGAGCCTCATGTTGTTGGCACCAAATCCGCACGCGACCATCCACAGTGTGGAGTAAATAACGTGACTCATCCGACCAGCACGCACACCTTCTTCCAGTCTTCTAACGTCCAACTTGAATGATCTTGGCACTAGGCATGTCTTTTCCGCCAAAGAACCTTGGTTAGGAGAGGATTCCGTAGGGATCGTCCGCTGTTATAACTCATAAGTGCGAAGCATGGTCATGCCAGATAGGATTTCGTGTTGGCTCATGTTTTACTGGGTACTCAACTATTCAACTGTGCTGCAGCTGTTTGAGCCATCGGACCTGGCGCTCACCTCTAACATCAACCTTTCGCTAACCATTGCAGTTTTGACGTCGGGTCGTTGTTTGACCATTTTGACGCCAGTTCTGGTACACTTTAACTACGGTAGCTCTAGAACACCCCACCACTTCGGTTGTTTGGGAAATCAAGGCGCCAGCTTGTCGAGTACACACAATCTGTCCTTTATGAAAGTCCGATAAATCCTTCCTTTTACCCATCATGCACCGAATTTTACTACCTAGTGAACCACTGACACTTTATCTATGCTATGTAGATCGACTAGCTCCGCACTCTCGTTGTCAACGGGTCACATTCAGTTTTCATAGGGTGGTCATAATTGTCATCACTCAGTGTATAACACACTACATACACTTATATTAACAGTCCACCATATTTGTCATTAGCATTAGTAGAGCCATATGATGCAAGAAAGCAAGCTTATGCAGCATCAGCAAAAAAAAAAAAAAAAAAAACCGATCCCATTTCATCCCCCCATTCGTTCCAAATATATGTCCAGCTCAGCCATTAATTTCTTTAGGCTATCAACTTCCACAAAAAAGGATGGAAGTCTGTTCCATTAACCAATTGTCCGCTGGCTAAAGGCAAATTTCCGCACATATATCCTACATCGGTCTTTCCTCAATTTGAATTTATGAGCAAGAGGAAGTATCCCATCAGCATTGAGCATGCTGAGACCATTCAAGCTTTTATACACTTCAATCAGATCACCCCGCAGTTGCCTAGTCTCCAGACACTGTAATTTGCAAAACTTAAGCCTTTCTTCGTAAGAGCAACACTTTGTTCCATTCACTAACCTTGTTGCCTTTCTCTGAACTCGTTCCAACAGCTCTACATCCTTCTTAAAATGAGGCCTCCAAACATGTATACAGTACTCAAGGTGTTGCTTGACCATTTCCTCATACACGGGGAATAATCACCTCCTTCTCCCTGCTAGAAAAATTCATGTATATCATTAACAAGACACTATGAGCTACTCTTGCAGACCGTCTGCACTGATCAGAAAACTTCATATCTGCCTGCACAATTACCTCCAGTTCCTTTTCGTACTCTACCATTGCCAGTGTAGTTCCACAGAGGTGATACGTCACTCTGGGGTTACTGCTTCCCATAGGTAGCAATTTACATTTGCCAATGTCAAACTTCATTTGCCACCTCTCAGCCCATCTCCTCAACTTTTCTAGATCCTGTTGCAGCAGCGTACTGTCATTAATGTTATTAACAACCTTGCCACCCTTCGTATCGTCTGCAAACATGGATATTAAGCTTGATATACCATCATCAATATCATTTATAAATACAGAAAACAACAATAGACATAACACTGAACCCCGAGCGACTCCACTAATAATATTAGTCCACGAAGAGCAGTGTCCATTGATTACCACTCTCTGTTTTCTCCCACTCAACCATCCCTTTATCCATAGCAGCAATTTGCGTCCAATGCTACCCTACTCCAATTTGCTCAGCAGTCTTCCATGTACAATAGTATCAAAAGCCTTTCTAAGATCCAAATATATGATATCGAAGTTATTCCCATGCATCTAGTTCCTTTGTGATCACATCATAGCATCCAACCAAATTGGTCAGGCAAAACACTCCCTTAACAAAACCATGCTGTGTCCGAGCTATAACTGAAGTTTTGACTAGATGATCCTGCAGTGCTTCTTTAACCAGTGCTTTCATTAATTTTCCTTGAACAGAAGTTAAATTAACAGGACTGTTATTACTTGTGTCAAACTATTCAGTTTGATCCTCCTTTGTGGATTTGCACAACCCTATTCCATTAGGTACCTCTCCTGACTCCAAGGAAGCTCTCATAATTGTGGCTAAGGGTTTGCATACTTCCTTTGCTGCCTCCTTTAATATAACTGGATGGAGCCCATCTACCCTGGGTGCCTGTTTTTGTTTAACTTTATCAATTTCTCCTCCTCCACTTTCCTCTCAGTTATTGCAAAATCATCTAGCTCACTGACAGAATTCAATTCACCTCTGGCATTCCCCTCCCTAAATAACTCCTCATGTGTGAATGTAGATGCAAAATACTCAAATTGTTTGTTAGCTACCTGAGGAGAATCATCAACAGTCGATCCATCAAACTCCAGAGGCTCACATCTGGTGGGTATGGGCTTGGCACATCCAGCGTCCTGAGCTGGATATCATGATTCTTCTCTCTCTCTGTCTCTCACTCTCTCTCTCTCATGGTAACTTGGGAATTTTTTTTGGCTGGTGCAGCATAAGTCTCGTGATTCCTTGCACCATATGGCTAATAATAATAATATCCAGTGGACCAATCTGATTCGTCCCTTTTCTTCTAGGGTGTACATAGGTAAAGAACTCTTTGTTGTTATTCACTGCATCCTTTGCCTGCCTAATCTCTTTTGTGACTTGGTTACAGACCAGATTATATCTATCACAGACTTCCATGTGACCCATTAATTTATGTGTATCGCATGAATTTTTCTTCTCTGCCATGTGTCTCATTAGTTCATCTGACATCCATTTAGGCCCAAACCTTGAACAATATTTCTTAGTTGGTATGTAAAGCCTAATAGCTTCGAAGATAAATTCTTTGAATGCTTCCCATTTTGAATTTGCTGTTGATAACATCATCAGTTGGTCCAACCGTATAGAATTTAAATACTGTCTCAGACCACCGTAGTCGCATTTAGGAAAGCAAAAACCCTTCCTTTTATCCCTGATGTTAGTTACCTCTTTGAGTAAATCCCACTTCATCACTGCCATCTAGTGGTTCCTTTATCTGAAGATTCTTAATGCATGAAGAATCAGTACTGATAATCAGATCAAGAGTATTACTCCCTCTAATTGCCTCCCGAACATGCTGATGTAGAAAACAATTATCCAATGAATCCACAAAAGCCTTGCTAGTGTGTAAGTGACCAACCCACAAATTCCAGTCATTATCTGGGAAATTAAAATCCCCCATTACAAGACTCTGATTTACAGGCCCACTCTATTTCCCTGTACCGTGTGTGTGTGTGCGTGTGCGTGTGTGTGTGTGTGTGAGAGAGAGAGAGAGAGAGAGAGAGAGAGAGAGAGAGAGAGAGAGAGAGAGAGAGAGAGAGAGAGAGAGAGAGAGAGAGTCTTTAATGCACTTCACGGCCAAAAAGCCAGAGGTTTACATTTTTACAGCCTCCCGAAACTTCCGGGAAAATCGAACAATCATTTACAAAAAAAAAAAAAAAGTCTTATTATACTAATAGTATAATAAGAACTATATAATATAGTTCTTGTTATACTCATCAGAGTCATTAGGCCTATAACAGACTCCTACTCTCAATTTTTATCTCCCAATGCTTATGTCACACCAAACTGACTCGACACTGCACTGTCCAGCGATGTCGACTGGCTTTGTTTCCTTGGATTTTGTATTTCTTCACTAATAGCATAACCTCTACTCCCTTCCTATCCTATCTATCCTTCCTGTACACATTGTACTCCTAAAATTCCAATTCGGCCTTCCCTATATCTGTGTGACACCACGTCTCTGATGTCCCAACATCTGCCTTTGATGTTTTGAGCAATACCTCAAATTCATCAAATTTATTTACCAAACTCCTAGCATTTGTGTACATGCACCTGTTCCTATTCTTAGCTAACCTAACACAGCCTATGTGTTTACTTGTTCCTCAATGACTCCCAGCAGTCTCTGAAATACCCTGCATCTTGTTTTCTGGGCTGCTGTTCATTCCAATAGAAGCAGTGCAAGAATCACTTTAACCTCTGCCAGTGGCTACTGTTAATATTTTAGTCCTTGTATCCCGCCAAATCAGCAGTTTTTCGACCCATTTCTCTTTGTTGTAACATCTGCAAATATTCTTGCACCCTTTCTATTGAAGTGTATCCCATCCCTGTTGAAGCAGTCTCTCTTGTTAACAAGTACAGACCAGGCTGAAAAAAATTCTACCCCTTGAGCCCTGTGCAATATTTCCAGGGACGAATTGATCGACAAGACTCTAATCCTAAACTCCCTCCTATTGCGTCTGGGCAGAATTGTAGACACTTTCAAATTCAATCCTAATTCACAGCTTTTTTTCAACAGTGACCTGTACTTGTGAAGTAATTCCGCCGGTCTCCTACTCAATATCACTAGTGCCGTGTACAATATCACCTTTTGTGCCTTTAAAAGATGATATCTGTTCTACAACGTTATCAACCTTTGCCCCTGGCAGACATACCCTGGCCCACTTATCCTTTTTACATACCATGTTCCCCGTTTCCCTGACAATAGTCACCAACAACTACTAGTTCCTGTGGGACCAGCACATTCTGCCTTGGGGATTCCAACTGTGTTGCGTGATGATCAACTGCAAGCTCTTGTGTTGATGTGGGCAGCTGAGAGCTTGATGGGCCCCTCAATTTCGATCCTTCGAGGGTATCCACCGTCCTTCAAGCTATCATATAGGCCCATAATGATGCTTAGTTGTTGCCTCATTTCCGCACACTCCTTACATTGTGCACACACAGACATCCCCCTTGGCAATATCATGTCCCGTATCTGATTGTCCACAATCATCAAGCAAGCAGTGCATTTTAAAAGGCTGTGGGTCAGAGGGCAACTGCCCCCTTCTCAGTTCTGCCATGAACCACAGCATTCCATTTAGGCTGAGCCTTTTGCTTTGGTCTGAGTCATGATTTCAATTCAGATTGAGTATTATGCCTACAATTATATTGGTGGAGATGGATGCAGATCCAGGTGCCACTCTATGACAGGAAACAATGTAATGTTAAATGTAAATGCGAGTCGTGCATTGGAATCCATTTTATCTATGTATTCGTGATGGAGGTCATTACAGTGTCCGCTAGCATGGAGTGCCTTCTTTGCCCGTCATTCTGGCTTTGGTTGAGTGGGGTAGTAGTAGTAGTAGTAGTAAATAGTATAGGCATGTGATGCCAGAAAGCAAGTATGTGGGCTTATGTAGAATCAGCCAAAAAAAAAAAAAAAAAATTGACACATCCATTTCCTCTAAAAGTTTGTCCAGTTCCTCCTTGAATTTATTTAATCTATAAACTTCGACAGATGGAAGCTTGTCCAGCAATCAACTACCAGCTGGGTAAAGCCAAATTTCAGCCCCTGTATTCTACAACTCTTTCCTGAATTTGAATATATATATTCCCTCAGGTTTGTAATCTGAGCATGTGGAAGAAACCCATCAGAATTATTCAGTGTGAGCCCATCCAAAGCCTCATACAGGACCGGATTTAAACTTGTGGCCTTAAGCTATAGCACGTATGAGTGGACATCTCACTGTTACACCTTTGGTTATCTTTAACGCCTGTGGCAATATAAAAAAAAAAGTATTTTTTAAGATGGAGCGAGGCACTGTAGCTTGTTTAGCTTATCTGTAAATCTGGCCCTGGTCTTATACACCTCAATCAGATCACCTCGCAGGTGCCTAGTCTCCAGCCGCTGCAAAACTTAAGGTTTTCTACGTAAGAGAATCGTTTTGTTCCCCTCACCAATCTTGTTTCCCTTCTCTGTACATGCTCAAGCAACTCTACATCCTTCCGAAAATGAGGCCACCAGACTTATACACTGAACTTAAGGCATGGATTAACTATTGCCTTGTACAAGGGGATAATCATCTTCATTTCCCTACTAGCAAAATTCTTGTAAATCATTGACAATACCCTATGACTTACTCTGCATTGCTCACAAAACTTCATATCTGACTGCACAATTACTCCCAGGTATTTTTCATTTTCTACCACCATAAGTATAGTACAACACATTTGGTACGTTTCTCTGCAGTTACTTCTACCCACATGCAGTACTTTGCATTTGTCAATGTTAAAATTCAGTTGCCACTTCTCAGCCCATCTACTTAACTTTTCTAGATCCCGTTGCAGTAGCACACTGCCATTAATGTCATTAACAACCCAGCCTACCTTTATATTGTCTGCATACTTGGACATTAAACCTGATATACCTTCATCAATATCATTGATAAATATACAAAACAACAGCGGGCTCAATACCTAACCAACCCTGGGGGACTCCACTAATAACATTAGTCCGCAAACAGCAATGACCGTTGATTACCACTCTCTGTCGCCTCGCAATCAAGAACACTTTTATCCATCATGACAACTGTCTGCCAGGGGCAAAGGTTGATGACGTTGTGGAGCGAATATCATCTTTTAAGGGCACAAAAGGTGATATAGTTGTACACGTTGGCACTAATAATATTAAGAGTAGGAGACCGGCAGAATTACTTAACAAGTACAGGTCACTGTTGAACAAAAGCCGAGAATTAGGGTTGAATTTGAAAGTGTCTGCAATTCTGCCCAGACACGATAGGAGGGAGTATATGATGAGAGCCTTGTCGATCAATTCGGCCCTGGAAAGATGGTGCAAGGCTCAAGGGGTAGAATTTTTTTCAGCCTGGACTGTACTTGTTAACAGGAGAGATTGCTTCTACAGGGATGGGATACACTTAAATAGAAAGGGTGCAAGAATATTTGCTGATGCTATCGAGGCAGTGTTAGGTGGGTCGGAAAACTGCTAGCTTGGGGAGAGACAAAGACCAATAGATTGACAGTAGCCACTGGCAGAGGTGAAAGAGATTCTTGCACTGCTTCTATTAGAATGAGCAGAAGCCTGAAAAACAAGATGCATGGTATTTCAGAGATTGCTGGGAGCCATTGCAGTACAAGTAAACACATGGGTTGTGTTAGGGTAGCTAAGAATAGAAACAGGTGCAGGTACACTTGCGTGTACACCAATGCTAGGAGTTTAGTAAATAAATTTGATGAATTTGAGGTATTGCTCAAAACATCAAAGGCAGATATTGTTGGGATATCAGAGACGTGGTGTCACACAGATATAAGGGATGCAGATCTGCAATTTGGGGAGTACAACGTCTACAGAAAGGATAGACAGGATAGGAAGGGGGGAGGGGTTATGCTATTAGTTAAGAAACACATAAAAACCAAGGAAGTGAAGCCAGTCGACATCGCTGGACAGTGCAGTGTCGAGTCAGTTTGGTGTGACCTAAGCATTGGGAGATCAAAATTGAGAGTAGGAGTGTTCTATAGGCCTAATGACTCTGATGAGTATAATAAGGAACTGTACAGGGAAATAGAGTGGGCCAGTAAATCAGAGAGTTATAATGGGAGATTTTAATTTCCCAGATATTGACTGGAATTTGGGGGCTGGTTACTCACACACTAGCAGGACTTTTGTGGATTTATTGGATGACTGTTTTCTACCTCAGCATGTTCGGGAGGCAACTAGAGGGAGTAATACTCTTGATTTGATTATCAGCAGTGATTCTTCATGCATTAAGAATCTGCAGATAAATGAACCACTAGGTGGCAGTGATCACAGTGTGCTGAAGTGGGATTTACTGAAAGAGGTAACTACCATTAGGGGTAAAGGGAAGGGTTATTGCTTCCGTAAAGGCGACTACGATGGACTGAGACAGTATTTAAATTCTATACAGTGGGACCAACTGATGATGTTACCAACAGCAAATTCAAAATGGGAAGCATTCAAAGAACTTATCTTGGAAGCTACTAGGCTTTACATACCAACTAAGAAATATTGTTCAAGGTTTAGGCTAAAATGGATGTCAGATGAACTAATGAGGCATATGGCAGAGAAGAAAAATGCATGGGATACTTACAAATTAACACATGACACAGAAGCCTATGATAGATACAAGTTGATATGCAACCAAGTTACAAAGGAGGTTAGGCAGGCGAAGGCAGATTACGAGAAATCTTTGGCAAGGGATGCAAAGAAAAACAGCAAAGAGTTCTTTACTTATGTAAACTCTAGAAGGAAGGGGATGAATCAGATTGGTCCACTTGATATTGATGGGTCAACTGTTGATGATCCTGCTCAGGTAGCTAACAAACTAAATGAATATTTTGCATCGACATTCACGCATGAGGAGTTATTCGGCAAGGGGAATGCATGCCAGAGGTGTATTCAACTCTAGCAGTAAGCTACAGAATCTTGAAATAACTGGGAGTAAAGTGGAGGAGAAACTGTTGAAGATAAACACAAGAAAGGCACCCGGGGTGGATGGGATCTATCCAGTTATATTAAAGGAGGCAGCAAAGGAAGTAAGCAAACCCTTAGCCATAATTATGAGAGCTTCCTTGGACTCAGGGGAGGTACCCATAGACTGGAAATGTGCAAATGTGACCCCAATTCACAAAGGAGGATCAAAGGCTGACACAAGTAATTATAGACCTGTGAGCTTAACTTCAGTTCCAGGAAAATTAATGGAGGCACTGGTTAAAGAAGCACTGCAGGATCATTTAGACAAGACTTCAGTTATAGCTCAGACACAGCATGGTTTTGTTAAGGGGAAGTCTTGCCTGACCAACTTGATTGGATACTATGATGCAGTCACAAAAGAACTGGATGCAGGGAATAACTTTGATATTATATACTTGGATCTTAGAAAGGCTTTTGATACTGTTGCACATGGAAGACTACTACACAAATTGGAGCAGTGTGACATTGGAGGCAAATTGCTGCTATGGATAAAGGGGTGGTTGAGGGGGAGAAGACAGAGAGTGGTAATCAATGGACACTGCTCATCGTGGACTAATGTTATTAGTGGAGTCCCTCAGGGCTCAGTGTTGGGTCCATTATTGTTTTCTGTATTTATAAATGATATTGATGATGGTATATCAAGCTTAATGTCCAAGTTTGCAGATGATACAAAGGTTGGCAGGGTTGTCAAGGACACTACTGACACTATGCTGCTGCAACAGGATCTGGGAAGGTTGAGCAGATGGGCTGAGAGGTGGCAAATGAAGTTTAACATTGACAAATGTAAAGTACTACACATGGGAAACAGCAACCCCAGAGCAACGTAACAACTCTGTGGTACTACACTGACAGTGGTAGAGAATGAAAGGGACTTGGGGGTGGTTGTGCAGGCAGATATGAAGTTCTCTGAACAGTGCAGACGGGCTGCAAGAGTAGCTCATGGAGTATTGTCAATGATATACAGGAATTTTTCCAGCAGGGATAGGGAGGTGATTATTCCATTGTATAAGGCAATGGTCAGGCCACACCTAGAGTACTGTATACAGGTCTGGAGGCCTCATTTCAAGAAGGATGTAGAGCTGCTGGAACGAGTACAGAGAAGGGCAACAAGATTAGTGAATGGAACAAAGGGGTGCTCTTACGAAGAAAGGTTTAAGTTTTGCAAATTACAGTGTCTGGAGACTAGGCACCAGCGAGGTGATCTGATAGAGGTGTATAAAGCCTTGAATGGTTTAAGCATGCTCAATGCTCATGGGATTCTTCCTCTAGCTCAGAAAAATCACCTGAGAGGGCATAAATTCAAATTTAGGAAAGACAGATGTAGGATAGACGTGCGGAAATTTGCCTTTAGCCAGCGGGTGGTTGGTTGGTGGAACAGACTGCCATCCCTTGTGGTGGAGGTTGATAGCCTAAATAAGTTTAAGGCTCAGCTGGACAGGTATTTTGAACGAACAGAGGGGTGAAGTGGAAGTGGGTTTTTTTTTTGGCTGATGCTGCATAAGCTTGCTTTCTTGCATCAAATGCCTCTACTAATGCTAATGCTAACTTGCCCTTAATACCATACTGCTTAAATTCGTACAGTAGTCTTCAGTGTGCAGCAATATATCAAAAGCTTTCCTGAAATCATGTATATGATATATGAAAATTATTTTTTGCCTCCAGTTCCTTTGTAACCACATCATTGTATCCAATCAAATTTGTCAGAACTTTCCCTTAACATACCCATGCTCTGTCTTTATTATTACTGTGGTCTTGTCTAGATGATCCTGTAATGCTTCTTTAAACAGTGACTCCATTATTTTCCCCAGAACAGAAGTTAAACTAACAGGTCTCTAATTATTCGTCAGTTTTTGAACCCCCTTTGTGAATTGGGGATACATTTGCATATTTCCAATCTGTGGGGACTTCACCCGAGTCCAACGATGCTCTCCTAATTATGGCTAAGGTTTTGCTTACTTCCTTTGCCGTCTCGTTTACTAATACTGGGTAGATTCCATCCACCCCAGGTGCCTTTCCTCTGTTTAGCTTCAGCAATTTCTCCTCCACTTTGCTCTGTTATTATAAAACCAATAAGCTCCGTTAGAATTTAATATGCTTCTTACCTTCACTTCCCTATTGATGATCCTGGTCAGCTATCTGAGCAGAACCAACTTGATTCAACCCCTTCCTTCTAGAAGTCCTTGGTGTTTCTCTTAGCATCCTTTCTTAAAAATTCTTGCATTGTCTTTTCTTGCCTAACCTCCTTTATGACTTGATTACCAGTGGCAGCTCATGACTCGGATGTATGGGTGTGTTGCTTCTTAAAGTTACATTAAATTGCCTTGGTTATAAGGCATGTAGACAAAAATAGTAATAACAATGAGTTTAAAATACTACAAAACAAGAACTGGATGCTTAGCATTAACAGACTTGGGGGTAATCTTTAAATTTTATTTAAAAATAAAATCTATTCTTCACTTTTTATTTGTTGAAAATAGATTTAATAGCTTTTTCATTCAAGTTTGGTGCACTATTCAAAAGAACTGCAAAGTGGCAGTGCTCGCTTCAGTTCTTTTGCCTCGTTTTGTCACCTGTGAAAAATGCGTATTGGCAACCTGCCAACCTAGTTCTGGTAGGCACGTTGCTAATTTAATGACTGGGACCAAAACGTGAGATCTGCGTAGTGCACAGTACGGACTATGGTTAAACTTTAGGCCGACCGGGCTAGCCGAGTGGGTAACGTACCTGCCCGGCAACCCAAAGGTCGCGGGTTCGATTCCCGCCTCGGGCTTGGATCAAAGTACTGCAAAAAACGTTGGGAGGTGCAATATGGCCACAGAAGCCGATGCGCCAACAACTACCAAATCAAAAAAAAAAAAAAAAAAAAAAGGTTAAACTTTAAAGTTGAAAACGATTTCGTGTTTTTATTCATTGAGTTGCATTGTTCTTCACAAAATTTGATATAACTCCATTGATTGTATATTTAGATTTCAAAAGCTGGGGGAGCTGTAGCTCCACAACCAAGCCTCCCCTGTTGATTACAGACCAGCTTATATCTGCCATAAACTTCTGTGTCGCCTAATAATTTATATGCATTCCATGGATTGCCGTGACCCTCATTTGTTTATCTGACATCCATTTAGGCCTAAATCTTGAACAGTATTTCTTAGTCAGTATGAAAAGCCTAGTAGCTTCAACGATTAATTCCTTGAATGTTTCCTATTTAGGATTTGCTGTTGGCAACATCATCAGTTGATCCCCCTGTACAGAATTGAAAAACTGTCTAAGATCACTGTAGTCACCTTTACAAAAGCAAAAACCCTTCCCTTTACCCCTGATGGTAATTGTATCTTTAAGTAAACCCTACACTGTGATCACTGCCATCCAGTGGTTTCTTTATGTGCAAATTCTTAATTCACAAATAATCACTGCTGATAAACAGATCAAGAGTATTACCCTCTAGGGTATGCCACTTGTCTATCTGCCTGATGGTCTGGTAAAGTGCTGCTGTTTTTCTGGAATTAATCCTTCAGGTTAGCTATAGCTGTCTTCTGTTGCTTGATGAAGTTTATTAGGCCTCTTCCTCCCTCTTTCCCAGCTATTGTCAGTCTCTGCACAGCTGACTTTGGGTGATGTTGGCGGCATTTGGTCATCACTCTCCTTGTCTTTCTCATGATATCCATCAGCTGGTGTTAGTCAAATCTATGATCCAGGAGTATGGTAGCATTGGGACTGTATAAAAAAAATATTTTTTTAAATATTTAAAAAAAAAATAAATATTACCGGGTGACCATATTAGGGTCACCCGGTAATTTGTTACATATACCCGTATTTGTACCTGTAAATTGCATGTTCTCTGGTCGATTTGCCTGTTTTGCTGGAAGAAAAAACCTCCGTTTCTGGGAGGAGGGTGGGAAAAAATCTAGCTATCTATGCCTCAGACTGACTCAGCCACAGAGTGAAAAAAGCCCGTTAAAGTTCCTTGCATCATCGACAGGATTCGTACCCCAGCCTTTTCCACCCGGAGTGGGGAGGACAGTGATGATATCCCTGTGCAATCCGAGCAGGCACTAGACTGCATAGGTGTTTGTGGCTTTAACTGCGTTTTTTTCGTTTAGCTTTGCTTTGAGCAGGCTTCTGAGTCTCCAATGGGTTTTTTCAGTGAGGTAGGCCTTGTTCTCCTTGTGCTCTAACTGCAGTTACTGCATATATATGCACGTTAAGATATGATATGAATTAGGTGCTGTGACAAGGTTTTGCCTCGGGCACCATTTCTGTTAAAGCCTGTTTTGTTTGTGAGTCAAAGTGACGTAACGATGATTCCTCCAGTCACCAATAGGGAAAAAGACAGGTCGGGATCGCTATCACACATGGCGATCAATTCAGCAGAGCAGGCCTACCTTTTTTTCCTTCTGAAGACACAAGAACAAGAGAGGAATCCATCATGCTCTGACCTTATTCACATTCAAATCATGAATTATGCTCTCCACTGATCCCTTATCCCTGTCTTAGAAACTATCTGTTTCTAATAAATGTCACCAATAAATATAGAATACAGCAATAGACTGAACACTGGGGAAATGCACTAATAACATTAGTCCACAAAGTCAGTGCCCACTGATAGCTACTCTCTGTCTTCTTCCACTTAACCATCCCTTTATTCATAGCAACAACTTGCCCTTAATGTGACAATGCTCCAGTTTGTACAGTAGTGTTTTATGTGCAAGAGTATCAAAAGCCTTCCTGAAATCCAAGTAGGTGTACAGTTGCAATAAACATTGATAAGATACCATAATGATCTCAAGCTAATATAACAGGATGAACACTGGCTCTTCCTTAAAAACCTAAGCTACACAAAAGCCAGAACTTATATTGCCCTACAGGCAGCTAAAAATAACCTTGTAAGGCTGTCTGTCCCAAAATTTCTCATTTCTTATGTATTGAATTAAATTGTGGTTATCTCACTATATACCTCTGTAATCTGTTTGTGGATGTCAGTACCAAAACCATTAAAAACTTTGCATTTGAATTCTAGCTGCTTCACTTGATCAATAAGGTGGCAAAATAGGCTATTGCAAATTTAGATCAACAGTATATGAATGCTTCCCTGTATTACCTTTAAATTCAAAACTTCAGAGGGCTGATTATATTAGCTGAGATGTACATGGAAAATTAGATCACACAAGTCTGAAAGGAATTAGCATTAGTAGAGATATATGATGCAAGAAAGCAAGCTTATACAACATGAGCCAGAAGAAGAAAAAAGAAAAACACTTCCCATTTCACCCATCCATTCACTTAAAATGCTCTTCCAGTTCTTCCATGAATTCATTTAAGCTATCAATTTCCACAACGGCAGATGGAAGTCTGTTCTAGCAATCAGCTACCTGCTGGCTAAAGGCAAACTCTTGCACATCTGTTCTACAACTATCTTCCCTCAAATTGAGTTTATTCCCCCTCCCCTCAGGTTAGTAATCTGAGTAAGAGGAAGAATCCCACCTTTCTGAGCCTGCTCCAACCATTCAAGGCCTTATTTGCCTCAATTAGATCCCCTTGCAGGTGCCTAGTTCCCCCCCCACACTGCAATTTGCAGAATTTAAGCCTTTCTTGGTAAGGGCATCCCTTTGATCCCCTCACCAATTTTGTTACCCCTCTCTGTATATATACTCGAAAGCCTTCCTGAAGGCTCTAGCGAGTATAGAGGTGTTTTTTTTTTTTTTTTGGCTGATGCTGTATAAGCTTGCCTTCTTGCATCATATGCCTATGCTAATGCTATACAAAGGAACGATCACCTCCTTATCCCTGCTAGCAAAATTCCTGTATATCATTGACAAGACCTCATGAATTGCTCTGGCAGCCAGTCTGCACTGCTCAGTAAACTTAATATCTGACTGCCCAAATACCCATAGGTCTTTTGCATTCTCCACTACCTTGAGTGTAGTACCACACAGTTGATACATTTTTCTTATGTTACTGCTATCCATATGCAGTACTTTGAATTTGTTAATGTTCAACTTCAGTTGCCACTTCTCAGCTCATTTGCCAAACTTTTCTAGATTCTGTTGCAGTAGCATACTGTCATTAACAACCCTGCCAACCTTTGTATCATCTGAAAACTTTGACATTAAGCCAAATTTATACTCTGACAATTTATACTACCTTAATCAATATCATTGAAGAAATATACAAAAAAAAAAAAAAACAATGGGCCCAAAACTGAGTCCTGGGGTTCTCCACTAATAATATTAGTCTATGAATATTAGTCTATGAAGAGCAGTTGTAGCAGTTTGTTAAATTAAAATTAGAAATCTTGCGGATCCATACTGTTTTGGAAAGGTACGGGTTGGTCTTTTTCTGTGCTCTTTAATCATAGTACTCTAGAAGTATTAAGTGTAATTCCATGCCATTATTATATATGCCCTTGTAGCATTGAAGTACACTATAGAACCTTTTAATCCACATACTTGGGACCTGAGAGTTGCTGATTGTGGGGTTTTTCCGATTTTTGGACAGCCAAGCTTAAAATGCACAAGAACACAAGAAGAAAAATGCAGGTAAATAAAAAATAAAGTTATTAACTTATCTTTATTCTATTGTTCTGCCACCAAATTAATGTATCCTGAGTTGTTTACATAAGTTATATGGCATCATCATCAGAGGAAATATGTTCAGAAATATCTTTACTTGTTGAGAAAGATGTAGTTTATGGGATATACACAGCAGAAGTTTGTGACTGGAGCTTAGGAATAAATGAGGTACCTGCAGAGGCATGCTTCAAAGCCAGTTTTTGAAACATTTCTAAATTATTTTAGATATTTTGGTCTTACTTTTATAAGCAATTCCTGAATTTTATAGAGAGATGTTATATAGTGCTCTCCAGTAAAGCTTCTCTGTCCCATTTTCCAAATCAATTTTTCTGTAATGTTCTTGTTTAGACTCCGGCACGACCACCAGGGCAGTGGAGTTTACAATAAATCAATCAATACAAAAGTTAATCGTATTTAGCAGTCATAGGCTTGAACCCCGGTCCATTCAAAGAGCATGTGCTACTGTTGTTATTCCGTTTTTAGGAGCATTAGCAACTAAGGCCATATTGCTCTGGGGATATGCGGTGGTCATTCCTTGACCTTTCTGCATCCTCCATATTTGGTGGTCACGGGCTCGAACCCCAGTCTAATCAAGAAGCGTGTGCTACGCACTGCTGCTCCTGCTCACCTGGCTACAGAGGCACCCCATTTGCTACTGCACTTGTGCTCATGACCACTCAGCTACATCAGGCCTGATGCTTATTATTCTATAATAGGGATTCTTTCTTCAGTAGTAGCACCATTCTCCTTATCATCATCATCACTCTCATTAATATCTTTATTTTCTTTCATTACCATTTCACAGATTTCTCCACTGCCCTTGAACTAACAGACACTGTTTGTTAGTTCAAGGGCACTGGAGCATGATCATCACTATGGAGACACTCTTTCACTGCATCTTCATCCAACAGATGAGCTTTAGGGCATGGCAAATCTCTATCATAATTCATCAAGTCAGCAACAATGATCACTATAGTGCTCTCCAGTAAAGCTTCTCTGTCCCATTTTCCAAATCAATTTTTCTGTAATGTTCTTGTTTAGACTCCGGCACGACCACCAGGGCAGTGGAGTTTACAATAAATCAATCAATACAAAAGTTAATCGTATTTAGCAGTCATAGGCTTGAACCCCGGTCCATTCAAAGAGCATGTGCTACTGTTGTTATTCCGTTTTTAGGAGCATTAGCAACTAAGGCCATATTGCTCTGGGGATATGCGGTGGTCATTCCTTGACCTTTCTGCATCCTCCATATTTGGTGGTCACGGGCTCGAACCCCAGTCTAATCAAGAAGCGTGTGCTACGCACTGCTGCTCCTGCTCACCTGGCTACAGAGGCACCCCATTTGCTACTGCACTTGTGCTCATGACCACTCAGCTACATCAGGCCTGATGCTTATTATTCTATAATAGGGATTCTTTCTTCAGTAGTAGCACCATTCTCCTTATCATCATCATCACTCTCATTAATATCTTTATTTTCTTTCATTACCATTTCACAGATTTCTCCACTGCCCTTGAACTAACAGACACTGTTTGTTAGTTCAAGGGCACTGGAGCATGATCATCACTATGGAGACACTCTTTCACTGCATCTTCATCCAACAGATGAGCTTTAGGGCATGGCAAATCTCTATCATAATTCATCAAGTCAGCAACAATGATCACTATGGAGACACTCTTTCACTGCATCTTCATCCAACAGATGAGCTTTAGGGCATGGCAAATCTCTATCATAATTCATCAAGTCAGCAACAATGATCTTCTCTTTCCTAAATCCAGTAAAATCGGGCTTTTTTTGTCATCGTTATCAAAGAACATTGTTGCTGTCTCAGATAAGGCCAAACATGTTTCAAAGTGTTTTTGTCAACCCTGTCCCAGGCTTTTGCAGCAATCCAAATTGCATCTTTGATATTAAAATCTCTTTGAATGACCTGAATGAATCACACTTGAATGACCTCAGTGTTTCTTGATCCATTTCATTTTAAATTCATGAATTTATCTGGCTTGTACAATTAGATAGCAAATACGTTGTTTTTGATAAGGAACTCAGCATCATGGTGTGCTCAACAATTATTAAGAATTAACATTTACTTGCTGTTACTAGGAGCCTGGCCAACACACAATGTGAATGAGCCTATGGGTCAAAATGATTTTCAAATCAATCAAGGAAGATTTCTTTTGTTATCCATGACATTTGTTTGCCTTGTAAATAATTGGAAGACTTTTAAGTCTTCCCAGATATTTACACCAATTAGTTGACAGAAATTACCAGCTGTAGACTACTAAAGAGATTGAACCAATGACACGGGGAGAAACCTGTGGATAACCTGAGGGGGCATAAATTCAAATTGAGCAAGACAGTTGTAGAACAGATGTGCAGAAATTTTCCTTTTGCTAGCAGGTGTTTATTGCTGGAACAAACTTCCATCTGACCTTGTAAAAGTTGGCAGCTTTATAAATTCAAGGCAGAACTAGACAAACTTTTGGAGGGAATGGATAGGTAAAGTAGAATTTTTTTTCTTGGCTGATGCTGTATAAGTTTGCTTTCTTGCATTATATGCTTCTACTAATGCTAATGTAGCTTCTTTCATCTTCTCAACATTCAAGGTAAAGTACGATAGGTTGTAATACCTTTCTTGTTGTTGGGTTTCTTTAAAAAAAAAAAAAAGATCACGGACATCAATTACTGAATCGCTGGTTTTTGAAGTTGAAGTTTCATCAGAGTGAGGATGAACTTTGACAGACAAGCAGCTCTCTCTTTAGACTTTGTGAACCACTGATGGACTGAGCAACACACAGCATAAGCATCTTTTCTTAAAGCTGTTTTCAACATTTCATGGGTTTCTTCTGCACTTTTCCCTAATTTTAAACAAACTTTGGTACAAATTTGTTTTTGTTCAGTAAAATGACTCATTTTAAAATGCAAGACATAAAAAACACCTTCTATTCAATATACTCTAATTGAGACTGACAGTAGATAAACAGGTAATTCACACATTAATATATGTCTAGATGAGTAAGCAAACACATTGCAACAAGAATTGATGGGTGAAATGGCAAGTTTGGCTAATGCTATATAAGCTTGCTTTCTTGTATAATATGCTCCTGCTAATGCTAAAGTCACAACTCATTATGGCACTGCAATTTCAAGGTACAAAGTCAGTCCCTGAACTTTTTGATCACATGTATGTTATTTTATATTTTGCACTGTTTCATCTCCAACTTGATCATGCTTGTAACTTGTTACAGATTCTTACCCATCTAACATAATGCTGCATAAATAAATAAGATCTTTAACTTCCATGCCTGATCTGATATTCTTTAGTCATCTGTTTTGTGATCTTATCTCAAGCTGAACTTTCAGCTTTTTCTTACTGAACTGAGCTTTTTTTTCATTTGAAATTACTCAGGTCTTTGCTTCAGCCAGATCTGTGCTGCTCTCTATATGAATGAACTTTTTTTAATAACATACTCACTTATACTTACTTTTTCTAAACAGTACATATACTGCATTTGAGTAGGCCATGCCATCAAGCAAAAAGTCAAGAAACACTTGTTCTAGAGTATTCAGTAAATTTTTTTTGGTTCTTCTGGTGTGTTTTGCCTTCTCCCATTGTAATATGGTGTGAATATTTCTTCCAATGTGTCTCATTTTCACAATCAACCTTATAGACCCATATCATTTGATTTTATATATAATAATACCTTCCAAAAGGAAGGATTCAAGTCATCTCTATTCTTCTTTTTGCTTTTTTGGAGTACTGTTTAAATCCCAACACTTGCTTTGATCATGTTACCTAACCCCTTATTTCGCTTTAAGGTTGAATTCCTTATCTAAACCTTGGGTTTTTAATATGTGTGCTAAGTTCTTTGAAGCAGAGTAAATTAACCTGATTACAAAAAAAATCCACAGCTTAATTTATTGTCTATACTGAAATTAGATATTGTTGCAGAAAATAATTAATCAATCATTGATAAATCTTGATTTCTGGAAGTCCAAGGGTAGCAAACCTGCATCATGTCTTTTCTCATCAGAATTTCCTTGTTTAAGATCATGTTTACATAATTAAAGGTTTTATTTACAAAACAAAATTATCTGGTGTTTCTCAGCAAATAATTTCATTTTATGCAATGAAGATAATATAAATTTTCTTATGGTGGATCTATTATTATAGATGGACAGATTATGTGCTATATATAAATTCACCTGAATGAAGCTACACTACATGATATGTCAATTTCATGTGATGTTATTTATGACACATAAATAAATTGTTCCAACTGTTTTTGGTAAACTGACATGATTTTTTTGGTTGATAGATTTTAAACAATGATCTTAAAACTATCAAAAGAGCACACTCTAATACCATAAGTTGCCTAGCTGGAATAAATGTTTTCTCTGTTTGTTTGTACTGAGACTATTATTAATATTTCACTGCAGTTTAAAATTTGCTGGCCAAAATACACACAAGTGGGCAAAACAGTTCAAGTGCTTTTACATACACAGGTTGCATTAAGACTATTAAAAGTATTAAATATCAAGTACTGTTGCATGTTTATCATAAAAAAAAGAAGGAAATATGCTCTAATGATGATGGTATCAAATTAAGCTCTGTTAGCATTTTTCTGCCATTTTAATGTTAAGTTCATATGTTACCTTTGTAATTTATATAATGCTGTCTTTGGTAGTGATAACACTTGTAATACAGTTTATGTATTTTTATGCATATATACAGAGATTGATTAAGAACAGAATCAATGAATTTTTTCATTTATAATGAAAACAAGTAATAAAAAATAAAAACAAACATATGTACAGCTAAAGTACATCTAAATAAAACAGTTGCATTATTCAGATAGTTTTTTTTTTTTTTTTTCTTCTGCATGGTGCATCTCCCTATATATTACAAACTGTTTACAATTAAGTTCCAGTTTCATTTTAGTTGAAGAAAATACATCAACTTTACATAAGATCTTATATGATTTCAGTATTCATAAATATAATAAAATACATATGTATAATGTTCAGATGTTTTAAATGTATGAGGATTAGATAAAAAAAAAACAGAAGTAACATACTTTTTGGTTCCCATGAATAATGCACCAGGAATTTTGGTTCCCATGAATAATGTTCCCACGAATAAATGGGTTTCATACATTTCAAAAGCATTTTAGAATGAGCAAAATATTCGCTTCTTAATAATGAAGTGTCTCCATATATCTTCTTATCAAATTCATATTTTTGAAATATTTTCATTATTATCATATAAATGTGATATATAAAAAAATTGTATAAAGTGCCAGTGCAAGAGAGGTGTATTGTTTAAAGGATTACTTCCAAACTATTTGAAAAATTATTTTGGTAGAGATTAGCAAAGTAAGCTTACATGAAGTACATAATTTCTTCTTTTTTTTCCCCTCTTATGTATTTGTTACTATGAGTTACAAATTTTGGAGTAAAAAAAAAAAAAAGTAAAATATATTGAACATCAAGAAGATAATGATAAATACAACACCTAAACAGAGAAAAGTCATGTTTGAGTAAGTTAATGAGGATAAATTACAATATAATTCCATTTATTAGACTAAACAAAATCCTTAAATTATTATTAAATTATTGCACAATATAAGAGAATAACACAAAATATAGTCACCAAGGCCAGCTTCTAGCAGGATCAAATTGTGATAGGAGTGTAAGTTTAAGTTTCAGAAACGAGTGGTTGGACTTAGAGGTGAAACTACAAATTCTGTTCCTGCCCTTCCTCACCCCTAAGGTGGCAGACCGGGCATTTTTTGTTAGTTTTGCCACTGGTTGTACTATTCATTTCAACCAAAGAAGAGACTCTCATCTTCTTTAAAATAATTTGGGAAAAATGTTTTGGCATTCCACATTCCTTGGAGTAAGTAAGGAGAGATCTCCCCTTATCTCTTAAGGCAGGTTCCCAAACTACTGAGATCTATGGACCTTTTCAAAAATCAAAGAGTTCACGGACCCCTTTAAATATAAAAAAAAAAAAGTTTTTGGACCTCTATATATAACATATGTATATGTTATATGCATGTGTGTGTGTATATATATATATATGGCCGACCACCGTTTTGCAGATCCCCTGGAACGGTCTACGGACCCCCAGGGGTTCGAAGACCCCAGTTTGGGAAACACTGTCTTAAGGGAGATAAGGTCAGATTTGTCCTTACTACCTATTCTTACAACTTGAAGGCAATTTATATTATTAGTATTGGCAATATGATGCAAAGAAGCAAAGTTTATACAGCACCAGCCATTTAAAAAAAAAAAAAAAACCAACTATACTTATATATAAAGCAAGCAGCATTTCTCAAGAATTGCCAATAGGTACAGGTAACAAATTACTAGAAATTAATTCTAAAATAATTACTAGATCCTCATGAAAATGTAAAGTAAGGTAAGCTACATGCAAATTGAAGATACAAATTTATGTAAAATACTAGAACTGTTTTTATCTGTTTACTATTCTAAAGATGTTTCTTATAGAGAGAGAGAGAGATCTGACTGCCATAATAAATTGCAACTCCATGGGCTTTAATGAAACCAATAATCCTCTGGAGAGCACTTTCTACAAGTCTTTACTATGTGGTAACTGGAACCTTGCTCCACTCCTGCAGTTACTTCTTTGCTTGAACTAGAACATTTTGTTCTGGCTCCCAACTGTTGTTCTTATTAAAGGTGTTTAACTGGAATCAGAGCTGGGCTCTAGTCTGGAAATGGCAGAACCACTGTTATTCTTCTCAAATTAACACTGTACTGACTATTCTTTATTATGTAGAGTTGTCTATTGATACAATTATGGTCTCTTTACAAAGAATTGGCACAATGCAGGCAAGGCAACACTGTTAAGTATGTCAGAGTGTCAGCTTGCTTCATGGGTTCATTGATGATAGTGTACCAAGTCTAAACTAACTGTGCAGAATGAAAACTACCAAAACACTCCGGGAGCCCTTCTAACAGGCCTAATAATTAGAAACACTAACATCTTGAAACATCACTAAACTGTTTAAGTAGTTTCTATTGAAGTGCTTAGTTAAACTTTAACATTTTCAAGAAAGCAGTCTAATTTTTAAACATGATATATTAGTGTTACTCAGTGCAACATATCCATTAAGATTTGGTTTGGTGTTTAACAGCACGTATTGCACCAGTTCTGATGATACAAGTGAACTCTCTAGTAAAGCTCTCCAGAGAATGATTTTACAATTTTACAGATCTATCTTAAACAGATTTTGAGGCAAGGTCTCAAAACTAGTAGCAATTAGATGGAATGGTAGGATTAATTGTCTAAAAAAGGAAAAAAAAAAAAAAAAAAAATTACAGTTTCTTCATCACTGAAAAGTTGCTGCAATATATATAAATTCCCCTTGGTGCAATGACGTGAAGCACAGCTAGAGCTCATTATTAAAGGAGGGACATTTCCTCCTTTAATAATAATAATAATAACAGAGTATGAAAGAATATTGTATTGGACTGCCTGTTTACAATTCGTGTTTGGGAAAGGAAAAATCTGAATTAATAAAAAGTTACGATTCTGCTGCTTGATATATTCATAAGATGAATAACTACGTAACACCAATCTTTCAATTAAGATTACATTCTAATTTACACTCTTTTATTAAATGGTTCATGAATATTATAAAAATAAGTGGTGATAAGGTGCAGCCTTTTATCATTCTCACTCCCAGTTTAACCTCAAATCATTTTACAATGTTTTCTTCAATCCTTACTGTAGGTGTGCTATTTTTATACAAACTTTTTATTTTTCTTAAAAGATTACCTTGATACCATATTTTTCTAAAATTTTAAAGAAAATATTACCAGGTACTTTATTGTTTGCTTTTAAAAGATCAACAAATCCTAGATACAAATTCCTGTTATGTTTCCATGAGTTTTCTATAATTTGTCTTAGTGCAAATATTTGATTCTGGAATCCCATGTTTGGTCTACAACCTGCCTATTCTTTCTCAGGGTTACACTCAACAATACGTCTAACCCTTTCACTTGAGATACTTGGAGAAGCATTAAACACTTACATAATGAATGTTACTGTAGAGGTCAGACCCTACACAAGAAAGTCACTTCAGACCAATTGTACATGCCATCTGTCTTCTCAAGCTTGAGTAAAACTCTGCTTCCCTATTAACTGAGCCATATCATTACATACCATTCCACCTATAAAATTGATTGAATCTTGCCCTCTGTTTCATCATCACAAAAATAATGATGACCAAATGCCCCATCTCAACCCTTAGAGCTAAAGATGAACTTTCAGGGATATACACTGATCAGGCAGCTAAATTCAATTGTATAAATGTACTGCTCTACTTAGCTCCTGCAAACCTGCTACCAGACTAATTGAGATAATCTCTTTGAGAATGTTGCAAACTAAGAGCTCTTTATTGCTCTTATTTTCATGGGGTAAATAACAGAGATCCCATTGTTGGCTAAATGAATGATAATGAACTTCACATAACAATTTATCTACAATATCTGCAATAATGGACAAGAACTAGTTAATGCCAATAATAAAAATTTCATTGAAACAGCTTCCAATTTCACTCATCTCAAGCTAAACTAGATCAATTTACTAGCATGACCTTTTGTTAAAGCCTTCCCCTGCTATAATCCAGATGACACTTACAGGTTCTCTGTGCAAACTTAGTTGGCATGATACATTGCTATCTGCTACTCATTTGGAGAAGTCTAAGTTCGATTCCCATCAATGGTGGAGGAATCGCTTAAGCCCTCTTCAAATGAGGATATAGGTATCTGATCGCATAGCTGAAACAGATATGAGCAACAAGCTCCAATGCTGTTAAAATAATATTTTTAAATTTCAATTTTTGCCACTCATAGAAGGAAGGCCCATATATCAATCACAGAAACAAACTCTTGAGGTAATATTTAACTGAAGTTACTATACTATCTTGAATACCTTCTTTTTAAAGCCTGTTCATCAAGTGGCCCTCTTTTATTTTTGCTTATGAATTTAACTCATGTACTTTTATTAGTATTTTTACATTAGTTTAATTTATTTTTTAAATTTTTATTTCTTGATTTATTAATTAAAAAAAATTATTTAAATCTTTCCATTTTTTTAATCTTGATGGTAAATCTCCAAGGATCTATTACATAAGTATATACCAAATTCACTGTCTTATTTTTTTGGATAAATAACAGCAGAAACTTCCTGCCCTCTCCTAACAATCTCCATGACTGGTAAACTCATCCTCAGTAAGCTTAAAGATCTATCGAAAAAGTAGGGTTAGTTTTATGGAAACTGACTATTCTTTTCCAAACTTATAATAGAAAAATAATTACAATTCAGAATACAAGACTCTTTTCACTGGAGACTTGTAACAAATATGAGGAGCCAATAACTATTGTCACAATTTTACTAATTATAACAATATTTATTAACTCCTTCTATAGAACATATAAGGTGTATAAAAATAACCAATATCATATTGGTAATTTTAAAATTTTTATTTTCTGAAAATACGATCTTGCACCTTCAAGATGGTGAGACTGTTAGTAACCCTGGGTCCTGAAATACAGCACTTAGCACACTGTAGGTGACCAACCAGGTCTGAACCAATGTAAGCAGGGTCAAAGTGTGGCACCCACACCACACCATACAGAGGAATGCCATCCCTCTGTGTTACCAGGCAGTAGGTGACTCCCATCAACTAGTGCAATACAACCACTTTGCTTACTGGAGGCATGAAGTGGTGGAATCTATGTCCAGTCTCCAGAGCAAAATTCTGGCAATCCCCCCCCCATCTCTTCTATTATTTAGTATGATTGAGGTCTTTTGAGGTTAGGATAAATATTGTGGTGAGATCTAATCTTCCTTACATTTTGCCAGACTGAACCTATTGGTAACTCTTTAGGAGGCTTCTGGATCAGCTAGTGTAATCTCGTTGACTCTATTCTGCCAGACAGAGACTGGAGGAAGTAAGAGTAGTGTGTATGCGGGGGAATTGTTGAGGTTACTTTATGTGAAGGAGCTGGGTATATTCTTGCTACATGTATGCCAAATTCAAAAATTTCATTACTTCATACAGCATATCCTCCCCACCTTCTCTTAAATAACATCATGATATTAACTTCATCATCTTAATATAAACATCAAGAATTGTCAAACTAATAGAACAAACATCTGCGAAAAAATCTAAAACACAAACACTTCCTTGTTTATTTCATAAATATACATGATCGGTTCTAATCTTAATGATGTCCATTTCCACTTACAGTCTGCCAAGTCCCATGTACTTTTTCTCAAAGAATCCCAGTTATAGGCTGATTCAACCACAGTTCATTGCAGTTGTTCGAATAAATTTCTGTATAATTCCTTTCACTCCCAAAATGGTACTTAGGCATATGTCCATCGGATATTCCCTGTTAGAGATTTTGTAACTTGGAATCGCCTCTTTTCAATCTTCTCTGGCTTAAAATCTCTCTACCCATTCTGTCAAATTCATCTGTTGACTCTATCCTTCTCCCAAATCCACAAATCACTTGGAATTCTTTGACTTACTCTCTTTGAAACTTTACAAAGTCAAGTTTCAAAGAGAGGAAGTCAAAGAGATGCCTAGCAGGTCAGCTTTATCTTTCAGCCAAAGATAAAGCTGACCTGCTAGGCATCCTACTTTTCTTCTAACTTGTATATTGATCATCTTGGTAAACCACCTCCTACCACTCCCAGTACACTTCATTTAATGCCTCCTGTAGTCTTTCATCAAAGGATGCTAGAAGAATTTTGAACAATCTCGATGCTAAGAAAGTTCCAGGTTCTGATGGTATTTCTCCATTCGTCCTCAAAACCTCTGCTCCTGAACTTACTCCTGTTCTGAACTTACTCCCCTTTTTTCACTTTCTTATTCAACTGGTGTTTTTTCTTCTGCTTGGAAATTTACTCATATCCAGCCAGTTCCTAAACAGAGTGACAAATTTTTCCCATCCAATTATCATTCTATTCATTCTGCACTTCTACTCTTTCTAATGTAATAGAGAAATCAATTAACTGCCAACTCAAACTATCTAGAAACCTTCCATCTGATCAACAATCACCATTATGAATTCCATCAGTGTAGATTCAGTGGTGACATTCTGGCTTATATTACCCATCTATGGAGCAATTCAATGGAAAAGTTTGGTGAAACTCAAGCAGTTGTTCTTGACATTTCAAAGGCTGTTTTTGACTGTGTTTAGTATAAAGGTCTTCTAAATAAGCTTCCATCTTATGATTTGCCAACTTTTTTTTGTAATTGGGTATCCAGTTTTCTTTCTGACTGCTTACTATGGGTAATGGCAGATGGCTCTCTGACTTCTAACTTACTGTTCTTTTCCCCTTGTATATCGATGACCTTCTTCCCTTGATAAGAAATTCTATCTATAGTTTTTCTGATGATAGCACATTACATTACACCTTCCAGTTTGAGAAACCTTGCCCTACACAAACAACTTCAACTTCTTGAATATCCACTACCAATTCCTTAAATGCCAATCTTCAGATAATTCTGAAGTGGGACAAAGATAACTAAGTTGATTTCAATCCTAAAACTCAGTCCTGTCTTATATCTTGCAAAAAGGATTCTTCTGCTCCTATGCTTATCTTCGATGACACTCTGATTTCTAGGCAAGATCATATATCTCTATTGGGATTACCCTAACTTCTAATCTCTCTTGACATGAGCACATTACAAATATTTCTTCCTCTGCAACTAAAAAACTGGGTTTTCTCTTTTGCTCTTGGCATTACTTTTCTTCCTAACACCTGTTCATTCTGTACAAAAGCATCAGTGAGAAGGCCTATGTTTCAAGTCAATTTATTAGTTCAGCTTAGACACGCAAACAGAAGGGGCAGTGCCCCCAAAACCTCTTTCTGGCTTTAAAATTCTATTCAAAAGATATGGAATTTTAGGCTATGGCATTTAGGCTAATTAGTGACTCATGGCTAACAGTCTCTCCCCACTCTCTGTCTTATAGATGTTCTTTTTCTGCTGCATGCCTTTTCTATCCATACTTCCAAGGGTAATGTTCTTCTGAATTGGCTTCTATAATTCCTGCTCTCTCTCTCTCTCTTGCAAAGCAGTCAACATCCTTTTACTGTCCAACTTCAAATTCACAGAACCAACTTTTCTTCTTCCTTTTCATCATTTATTCATTCAATTCCTGTTTTCAGGAACAACCTTCTTTCATATGTATTTCCTGAAAATTATGATCTATAGAAATTTTAATCTAATGTCAACAAGTATCTTCTTTCAACCTTCAGCCCATACATAGTACTAAGTAGTATAGGTTCTAATACCTCTCGTGTTTGGGTGTTTCACACAAAAAAAAAAAAAAAAAAAAAGGATGGGAATAATAAGGTCATTAACAATAGTTTTTTTTTTTTTTTTTTTTTGCTCTTGTCTAGTTTTTTCTGTAGTGTTATTATTTGAAAATTTCTAGAAAATATTATAGAATATTTTCAAAAGATTGAAATAATTTTTTTTGGTAAAGCATTACTTTTTTATTAACAAGCATGTTAGGAATTATTAAAGCCAATGATATAGTAGAAATAATTTTAGTGTTATTTTTAACATTAAAAAATAGTTATTAATATTAAAAACTTTCTTCTTTAATCAAACTATGGATAAAACACAATGGGATCTACATGAATAAACAACTGTTCAATGTACTGTAAAATACCAGTAAAAACTGATAACTAAAAGTGTTAAAATCAGGGATAGTAAACAATAGTTTTCAGAGGCCTCTATGCTTCTCCCATCAGCTGTAATGGCTAATGCCCTATAGATGCCTTTATAACAAGTGCAACAGAATCATAACAATCAAAAATGTATACTGTATGGCAGCTAGGACACTGTTAATCACATTTATATCAGAAATGGAAGCCTACTACTTTCCATTTCTGGATGTACTGGAACAGAAAGGGTCTTGAAAAACGGCATCAGTGAGAAAGCCTATACTTCAGGTCAATTTATTAGTTCAGCTTAGATACACAAACACAAGGACAGCACAATAAGTCAGTTTTACAAAAGAATTAGGCTTGTAGCAGCAATTTTATGGGATTTGGAGTATTAAGGCATACTTTATTATCTTGCAAGAGTTACAGTACATTTCAGTGACCTGTAATTAATTGTAAAAGGCCCACTGGGTCCTTACTATCAAAGTATATGTGGCTTATTATTCAGACACTCCAGTGAGCACTGATCTCCCAATCAGCTGGGGGTGGGGGGACTACACTTACAGAATATGATAACTGCATAGCACCTTTGAAAAGGCTCTAGTCTATTATTACCCATTTCTTGTAAATAAGGGTTGGTGTTATATATCACGAGCATCTTCTTATAGGTGCACTATCGCAATTTGTCTCCCCTAACTATGGGACAACTTATAGTAATGTACTTATAAGACAAAATCTTAAAATGTTTAATATAAAATTGTAGAAACAATGGTGTCAAGTTTACATGGTGAATTCTGAATTCCATTTGGACAAGCATAATAATTATGCATCAGTGCAATTACTGATTCCTTATACGAAAAGTATAAGAAATGAATACAGCCATTATTATATCTCTTGGGGATAAACTGAATTATTAACAAAGAATTTGGGATGCATATATGTAAAATGAAATTTATTGGCACCAGAGCACAGAGTCTGCTTTTTTTTTTTTTGAGATTACAATTGGAAAAGACATCGTAACAATAACATACTATAAAAAAATACTATAAAAATAATAATAACATACTATATTAGTGCACGTGAGCAGGTAGTGCTATTACCAAGTAGTAGTATACAATTTTGATTGATGTGATACTGAAATGCTTATTAGTGGAGTTATAAAGGCATTAAAGGGGGTTGATGCAGTAGGTTTCAAGGCCTTGAAAAGTTGCTGCGGCTGCTGTCTCCATCTCTGATTTAATAGCTTTAATTTTATTATGAATTGATTAAATATGAATAACACTAATTAAATCACACAAATTGTTGTTATCAAGTGAATTTTATTGTTCAAAACATATCATATTAAATGTTGCTCTGGAGGTTTAATGGCACATCAGCTGCTAAGGCTATAATGTGCCTTCATATTAAATACATTAAGATAATTTCATATAAATGGAATTTACTGCTGAACTTCTAAGCAAATAGTGATATTTCTGGATTTCACACTGATGTACAGAAATGTCACCATTTATCAGACCTGATAATTACTGGGCCTCACCAGGAATGATTTTAAGGCTATTCCTTAACTTTAGAGGACTGAAGGCTCATGTAATGTTAGGAACAGCCACTAAATCCTTCCTAGTTAGGTCTGATGACAGAACGAAATCCAAATCTAATTAAGGTAATACTTTTTTACACAATAAAATTCACTTGATAACAACAATTCATAGTTTAATTAGTGTTTTTAACATTTAATTAATTTGTTATGAACAACCACATTATTTTCTTCGTTTAAAATGTCTTAATTATTGTTTATCAAATTTTAATGTGTTTCACTCACATTACACATACTATTTATTCATTTAGTTCTCAGTAATATGATTTACCAGTAATTTGTTCAGCATAAACAAGTATTATTTTTAATATTTAAATAAATTAGATCTATGACAACAACTTATAGTGCCATAAAATATCCATCAGTATGATGAAACCACTATTTACAGTATGGCTGTAAAAGAATAATAATTTGATTTACTGTTCTTATACAAACGTCTGGAAATGCACAACCATCAACAGAAACAAATATCTGCAGCATGCAATATCACTCACTCACTCATACACGAGAATTTCTCTGTATTCAGCATTTAATACCACTGAGAATTTCAATGACGTAAACTGTAGGGACTGCTCTTCAAGCTTTCAATGGGAGAGTGCAGTATTTTTGCTTATTTTTTCTTATAAATGTGGAAGAAACAGATATGTACAAATTTGATTTTTGTAACTTGTATGAAATTACAATATTTGATGAACTGTTAACTAGCTGTACTATTTCTTGTAGCAGTCTTGGCATGACATGTTTATATTTGGCACCAGAGCACCATTACTCTAAAAGTTCCTGTAAAAGAAAAGAAAAAGGAAAAAAAAAATCTATATCTTTATATATATTTTATCAGATTAAAATATATGTTAAGATCTATATGTACCCAACAGGATTATGTTGTAAATTAAATTACTGGTACATTAGATTAATCTTAAATATGTTATCATATTATATTGATTCTGAACATTGCACAGAAAAGCAAAGACTACAGCTAAAGACTATCATAAGAATTATATAAACACAACTATGAGGGATGATCATTTAATTTGTGGACTGTTGCTAGATCTTAACTTAATTATCATCATCTGAATGTGGATTTGTCCTTCTCGAAATGCTCTCCCTTGAATTTTACACACCTTCGCCATCATCGTACCCATGCATTGAATGCTTTTTCAAGCCAATTCGAGACCGCAAAGTGCTTCTGTTGTGGCTCTGCGAGCATCATTGTTGGATGCAAAATGCTTGCCTTTCAGAGCTTTCTTCAGATGTGGAAACAGGAAGAAGTCACCTGGGACTAAGTCTGGTGAATAAGGGGGATGTGGTAGAACCTCAGCACCTATGGCAGTGATCACTGGCTGCACAATATTAGCTATATGGGGCCTCGCATTGTCTTGACGGAGAAACCATTTCACACTGGAAAGTTCTTGACACTTCTCGTGAATGGCACGGCAAAGTTTGACTCTGAGAACCTCAGAGTATGCTTTCTTATTCACAGTTGTTCCATGAGGCACAGAATGTGTAACAAGAATGCCTTTTATGTCAAAAAATACAAGAATCATTTGTTTGAAAGCTGAACGGGAAGCTCAAAATTTATTTGGTCTAAGTGAATCACAATGCTCCAACTCACTTTACTGTTGTTTTGTCTCTGGATCATATTGGGGAATCGAAGTTTCATCACTTCACTGTTCGATTTAAGAAGTTTTGACTCTGTCAAAACGATCAAGCATTTCTTGGCACAAGTCTACTCTTTGCTGTTTTTGTTTTGGAGTAAAATCAAGTGGAATCAAACAGGCATAGATTTGCAAAATTTTCAGGTGATCTTTCACAATATTGTGAGCACTACAGTATGAAATGGACATTCTAACAGCTAATTCACAAAGCATAATTCACCTGTCTTCATCCAAGGTTTCCTGGGCTTTTGCAATTTGCTCATGAGTTGTTGAGGAGGAGGCTGAGTAGGTTTTGGGTCATCTGCAACAGACTCAGTGCCTTCACTAAATTGCTTGTGCCATTTAAATATGGCCATCCTACCAAGACATTCAACATCATTCACTTCATTCATCTCTAACTTTCTGATCCGTTTAAACCCTGTCTGACACAATAGCAAAGTTTCAAATGAGCAGGAAATTAATTCCAGTGAAATAAGCTTAAATAAGTTCAAGGAGTGAGAATATGTATGTGTGTCAGGATAGCAAACTGTACAAGAACACTTAGTCTTAACTGTTTATACAGTAATGTTAGGAGTATCATCAATAACATAAGTGAATTCAAATTTACGGAAAGGACAATTAATGCTGACATAATAGGGCTAATGGAAACATGGTGCCACAAATAGAGAATGATGAGTTTTGCTATAGTATGCACAATGTATTTAGGATGGATAAGGAAGATAGAAGGGGTGGTGGCATCATTCTTCTTATCAAAAGCAGCCCGAGTATGGCAAAATAAGTTATGCATGATAATACAGAATCTGTATGGTTGTTATTTGTTATTTGGTTTTTAGGAGCATTAGCAACTAAGGTCATATTGCTCTGGGGATATGCGGTGGTCATTCCCTGACCTTTCCGCATCCTCTGTATTTGGTGGCTCATGGGCTCGAACCCCGGTCTAATCAAGAAGCATGTGCTACGCACTACTGCTCCTGCCCACCTGGCTACAGGAGAATCTGTATGGCACCAGTTAATTGGAAGCAAAGGTATAATGAGAGTGGGAGTAATCTACGCACCACAAAATTATGAAAATTATGATGGGAGATTCTATATGCAAATGGAATGGCTAGCAAGTGTGAATGTCTTATTATGGGTGATTTCAATTTCTCATAATTGATTTGAGCATGTGAGGGGGAAACTCATCAAGGGAGCAAAATCTTTAAATAAATTAGATGATTCCAGCTTGTGTTGGTTCCTCCGAACGATAGCTTGCTAGTATCATACACCCACAAAATAGCATTCGACTGGAAGGAAGATGGCTTTGCACAGGGTAGTAAGAGCAATGTCTGGGTCCCCAGTCATACCTTGAGATTCTGGCAATCATTGATGCATATTTTATAATTTTTGTAGAGGTGAACCAGGTGAGGATAAAATGAAAAGCTTAGTGTCTATAATAATGCCAAGGTATTTGATCTGAGAGATGAATTTGATGGAGACATTGCTTAGTGTCACTGTAGCAGGTCTAGTAGGACTGAGGGTTCCTTTGATGAGTATGCCCTGTGTTTTTTCAGGTGAAATGTGGAGCATGAGCATCAGCATAGACAAGCAGTAGTAGGTCATCTGTAAATGCTATCAATTGTGAATACTCGGTTGAGAATTTTGTCTGTGACCAGAACATGGGGACTTGGGTTGACATGCAATTTGTAGCTGAGCTGTGGAAAATATATTCTTTTTGTAGAAATCTATTTGTGGTAATTTATCTCCAAATACACAAATTCAAAAGATGTTAAAAGGAGTGATTGGAAACCTAAACCTTACACTCTTGAATTTCCACATTAAATTACTATAATAAGCACACGTGTGTGGTATAAGAAGTGACAGGCACAAACTAAAATATAATACAACATATGGCTACTAATGACAAATGACCAATGGTCACCAACTCAGCTGTGATTATCAAATGTGAACTGACAAGGAATGATACAATGCTCCTGTTCAGAACACGTGATACTGTTCATGAAAAAATTTAGGTAATAAAACAACATGGATGTGATTTCTTTTTCAAACACAATATACAAATATCATTCAAACAGGAACATACAATAATCATCTAAGATTATATTAAAGAGAAAAAAAAAAAAAAATCATCAGTGTTTTAGTGTTATTACCAAAAATCACTACACAGATGTCTGTTATTTTGGGTAATAACACAAATTAACAATTTAATTATTTTTTAATAATTTAGCATATAGATAAATTATTTCTTAATTTGTTACCATACAAAAATAGGCGACTTTGAGAAGAAGTTCAAGTTTCAATAAAATTAGTCTTAATCAGTGTTATTCAAAAAAAAGATTCCTTTTTTTTGAATAACACTGATTAAGTACCCCCAAACTCTGCAGTGGAAATTTTTCAAATAAAAATTTTCTAAAACAAAACCACGTACGGTACTTTCTCTACAGTATATAATTCTGATATCACTGTGTTGAAGTGACTGACAAATCTGTAATTTCTGGATATATAAATGTTGCTGAACTTTATATCCACTACATGCAAAATTCTTAAGAAAATAAGACTGGATTAATGTGAGAGTTGATCAGAAAATATAATAGTTGGTCGTATTTTCACCAAAATATCAAAAATATTTAAATGCTATAGGTATATTTATGTTTGTTACTCTGACATAACATCAACATTCATTACTCACAAAAGTAATGTCATTCAAAGATAGTTTAAAATGGAAACTTGGTCTTCTGAATAACTTTTAAGGATTTTTTTTTTTTTTTTTTGTGGACAAATGTTATGACAAGAAATTTATCACCAAACTGCTAAGATTTATGGTGAAAATATATACAATATATAAATATAGTGTGGTCATGGCAATGGTGTAGAATAGTGTTTCCGAAACTGTGTTCTGTGAGATGGGAACAAGTGTTCCGCAAAAAATAGTAATTAATAATTAAAAAAATAAAATAAATAAGTTTTGCATATTTGTAGCATACGCCACTTTTGTATCATTATAATTTTTAACATTATTTTTTTTTCAGTTATTAATATACTGGCATAGACTAATAATCAAATAGATCGAGGAACACTTTATTTTGGTGGGCATTGCATAGAAAAGTATGCATAGGGGTAATGACATCTACAAAAAAGTAGCAGTGTAGTGGTCTAATATGCCATTCATATGCAATTTATCCTGGAGTACATAGGTTGAAGGAAAGGAGGAAGCGAACTGATATCATAACTAAACTCACTTCCTTGTATAAATTTTTTTTGATAATTATCAGTATTTTGAAATATTATTATTAAAATAAATGACCATGGATTTGTGGTTGAAAAAAGTAACTTTAAAACGAGAAGCAAAAGTACTTCTAGCATTGCAAAAGTGGTTGATGAAAGCAAACACAATATTGTCACACTTCAAAGTGATGAACAATTGTAGCCTTTTGTTCCCCAAAAATCCAAAGTGTAAAAACAGGAACCAACTAATAAAAGACCAAAACGAAGTATGATGACAGTTATTTGAATTTTGGCTTTACATGTGTTGGAAATAAAGTGCTCCTGATGCACAGTGAATTGTATGTAATAAAATATTAGCTAACAGTTCTTTGGCTCCCGCTAAACTTGTGTTTTGTAAGTGTTTCATAAATATATTGCAAGATGAAAAGTGTTCTGGAAATATATTGCGGGATGAAAAGGGTTCCGCAAATATATTGCGAGATGAAAAGTGTTCCATATATACAGGATGTCTCAAAAATACATGGCATAACTTCAGGAATGAGTTCCTCATATGTGGACAATAAAAATATTTTATATCAACATAGTTCCAGAAATGCTTGGTTCCCAAGCATTTCTGGAACTGCTTGGGAAATGATACAAACGATACAAACATACAAACGATAAGCCTCCCACAGGTGATTTCCTTCATCACAAGGTACTGACAAAATCTAGTGGTTTTCCATTCCGACTATGTACTCAAATCAGGAGCAAGCAGATATGCACTTTATGTACTGTTTGGCGGATGGCAATGCTCTGGAGGCTTTATCGTTTGTACTATGAAAGGTTCCCAGAACAAAGATGTCCAGACAGGAAAACGTTTGAAGGTATCCATCGCCGCATTTGTAAACATGGGACCTCGTGCTGCCGACAGAGGATGACCAAGCTTTACGACTCCTGAAGTAGAGGAGAAGATTTTGGATGTTGTGCATGCCACTCCTGGAATCAGCTCACGCAGAATAGCAATGCAACTGGCTGTTCAACAATCGACTATTTGGAGAGTGTTGCGAGAACACCAACTCTATTCTTACCATCTGCAACAGGTACAGGCCTTGTTACCAGCAGATTAGCCTGCATATATAAAGTGCATATCCGCTTGCTCCTCATTTGAGTACATGGTCGGAATGGAAAACCACCAGATTCTGTCAGTACCTTGTGATGAAGGAAATCACCTGCAGGAGATAAAACATTCCGGTTAATAATTCGGGAATGAAGCATTTCTGGAACTATGTTGATATAAAATACTTTTATTGTCTACATATGAGGAACTCATTCCTGAAGTTTTTCAGTGTGTTTTTGAGATGAAAAGTGTTCCATTACTAAAAACATTGGAAACGCTGGTGTACACAATATAGCATGGGATCAGATTTTGATTTGATTTTGGTTTTTATGGCGCAAGGGCGATTTTGATTTGATTTTGGTGGGATCATAAAATTACTGACACTAATGCACCAGATAGGAGGGGAACAGGGGCTTAGAGGGGAACAGGTATCCTGTGTTATCAGACACTCAGCCTAAAACACTGATGGATCCAATATCTCTCTATTACAGAAGATTTAGGAGAAGTCCGGTTGGCCTGCCTCCCTAAAATCCACTCATGCACACCTTCTCGATGGTAAGCCCTGTTATGTCACTTAGGTGGCAACGAACGTGTAGAGTGGTTCTCTTCAAGATGCCTGGTCAGCGCGAAGAGGAAAAGACCAAACCCTCCAGCATATGAGAGCACAACAATACAAATGGCCCTCAGTCCCCAGCAGCTTTCACTCTCCCTCTTACGGCAGCGAGAGGATCAGAGTGGAAGCAGAGGGTGCTAAGAATCTCTGGGTACGACCAGGCTGCCATGCACGGAAACTGAACTTGGCCTGTTATAACGTACGATCACTCATCGGTGAAGACAGGATATTAGAGCTGGAAAAGGAATTAGAAAACGTGAATTGGAATATCATCAGTTTGGCTGAAACAAGAAGAAGAAATGAATCACTTATAAGTTTATCAAGTGGAAATCTGCTGTACACCAATGGAAACAGTGAAAGGAGTGAAGGTGGAGTTGGGTTTCTGGTCCATAAAGATTTTAAAAACAACATTTTGGAATTCAAAAGTACATCACCAAGGGTGTCAAGACTAATACTCAAGATTTCTAAGAGGTACAAGCTAAAGATTATAATGATTTATGACCAACGTCGAGCCATGATGATGAAGAGGTTGAAGAAATGTACACCGAAATTGAGAGTCTTCTAGATGAGCAGAAAACCCACTACACTATTATTATGGGGGACTTCAATGCTAAGCTGGAAAAAGGCAAAACAGTGCAGAAAGAGGAACTATAGGAAATTTTGGAATTGGTGAAAGAAATAAAAGAGGTGAAAGACTTGTGGAATTTGCAGAATCTCAAGGACTGACAGTAATGAACACTTTTTTCAAGAAAAGGGCGAACAGAAAGTGGACATGGAAGAGTCCAAATGGATTAACAACTAATGAAATCGACTTCATCCTCACTAACAGAAGATATATTGTGAATGATGTTACCGTCCTGAATAAGGTAAATGTTGGAAGTGATCACAGAATGGTAAGATGTACACTTGATAAAGATGTAGGAAAGGAAAAAACTGACTTGAGTAAATAATACAAAGGTCATTGAGATAACAGAGGAGGAGAAAAAGCAGTATGTACTGGAACTTAAGAACAAGTTTGTGAGCTTCTGCAGACTGCTCAGGACCAAGATATCGACGAGGAATATTACAACTTTCTGAAAGTGATAAAGCCCAAGAAACCTATAGGGAAACAGAAATCCAAAGAAGAAAAAATTAGTCAAGAAACACTTGTCATGATGAACCGAAGACGACAAATGAAGAGCAAGAAAAACACTGACAGGGAGAAAATTGAGTATACTGAGTTATGCAAAGCCATTAGAAAGAGACTCAGAGAGGACATAAGAAGATTTAACACAAGAAAAGTAGAACAAGCATTAAGGGAAAACAAAGGATTTAAATCAGCAGCCATGAGCAGTAATACAGAAAGACAAATGATACTGAAACTGAAGAATAGCGATGGTGTACTTATAAACAGCAGAGAAGGCATAATTCAAATAGCAGAAGACTACTATAGAGAATTATACAAGGAGCGAGGGAATGATAGCAGCAGTGGGGAAGATGGATTGCAAAGTAGCAACACATACGACATACCCAATATTCTTCCTGATGAGGTAGAACATGCATTGAAGAAAATGAAGAATCGGAAAGCCCCGGGGGAAGATGAAGTTACTGTAGAGTTGTTAAAATTGGGAGGAAGAGACATAACACAAAAACTAGCAAGGCTCTTCACAAAGTGCATAAGAAAAGGTTTGACGCCTAAGCAGTGGAATAATGCAATCATAGTTTTGCTGCATAAGAAAGGAGATAAATCAGAAGGAAATTATAGACCAATTAGCTTGTTATCCCACATCTACAAGTTGTTCACAAGGGTCATTACTAACAGATTAGAAAGAATACTTGATGAGAATCAACCGAAAGAGCAAGCTGGCTTTAGGACAGGATTCTCAATTATGGATCACCTTCACGTAATATCACAGCTAATGGAGAAAGCAAATGAATATAAAACACTATTATGCCTGGCATTTGTGGATTATGAAAAGGCATTTGACTCCATACAGCATAAGGCAATGTTTTGGGCACTGGAAAGACAAGGCATAGATACCCCATATATTATGATTTTGAAGAAAATATATGAGAGTGCTACCTCCTTTATTAGACTAGACAAAGACAGTAGCAAATTTAAAATCGAGAAAGGAGTTCGACAAGGAGACACAATATCTCCAAAGCTGTTTACTGCTGCCCTTGAGGAAGCTTTCAGAAGATTAGACTGGTCGCAGAAAGGAGTCAATGTAAATGGAGAGTACCTAAACCATTTACGATTTGCAGATGACATTGTGGTTATAAGCCACGATCCCAAAGAATTAGAGGAAAATCTTAATCAGTTATGCACAGTTAGTAAGGATTTTGGACTAAAGATGAATATGGCTAAAACAAAAGTAATAATGAACAAGTATGCAGCAGAAAGGAAAATAATGATTGAAGGAGCAGTAATTGAAAAGGTGGAGTCATATACTTATCTGGGACAAGTTATTAGCTGTAATAATGATAAATGGCTGGAAGTCAAGAGAAGAATAAATTTTGGATGGATAGCATTCAGGAAATATAGTCACATACTGAAGAGCAATATCCCAGTTTGTCTGAAACGTAAAATAATGAATCAATGTATACTTCCCACCATGACTTATGGAAGTGAAACTTGGGCACTCACCAAAAGAATGGAAGAGAAGCTGAGAACTACACAGCGAAGAATGGAACGAATTATATTGGGAATCAGACGGTTAGATAAGAAGAGACACACATGGATTAGGCAGCAAACTCAAGTAAAGGACATTCTTATCAAAACTAAAGAACTAAAATGGTGACACATAGCTCGAAGACATGATGACAGATGGACTAAGAAAATAACAGAATGGTACCCAAGGGGAGCTAGAAGAAAACCTGGAAGACAAAGGCGGAGATGGATAGATGAAATTCATGAGTTTTTGGGTAGTGAATGGATGGCCAGTGCTCAAAACAGAAGGAACTGGAAAGTTGCTGGAGAGGCCTTCATCCTGCAGTGGATTGAAAATGGCTGATGATGATGAATGCACAAGATAGAAGGTAGCAAAATTTTTGGTAGAATACCCAGAAATGTTCACAATACAGCCAGGCCTCGCATAACACGAGTTCGATTAACGCATTTTTCAGTTAACGTGTCTTTTTTTTTTTTAAAGCAATAGTTGAAAAAGATTTGAATCGTGTGTCGGACGGACAATAAACAAACGTTTACCTGCCTCAGTGTGTTCCATCAACCATCGGAAGAAGACGTGTTACTTGGTTGCCACTAATAAAGTCAATGGAGACTTGCATTTAAAAATTCAAATTTTTAAATGAGCCAGATGAAAATGTTACTGCGAAGGAGATAATGGTAAAAGAACTAGATGAAATCTTTTGTATCGCAGAGAACCTCAAACAAAAGGAGGTTTGAGGTTCTCTGCGATATTTATTTCGCCAGGGTCCAGAGAAGATTGTTGTCAGCTATCGGAAATTGATTGATGAAAAGAGAAAGTCAACACTGTTCAAATATTTCCGCAACAGTCATTTCTTCATTGTGTATTTTATGTCAGAGGTTCCCAAACTTTTTCGGTTCACAGCACCCTTAGTGTCTCAGTAATTTTTTCACGGCTCGCCTAGACCAAAAGAAATACCTAACAGTTCCATTTATTAAGTAGTTATGTCCAAACAGCTTAATAAGAAATGTTGAAACTGTGAACTACCTCGAGTTAACAGTTCGCATGGTTTCAGACAAATGTCGAGTATCACTGTGTTTCCCTCGAAAATTTAAAATATCTGCAGTGCACAGTTTGGGAAGCACTGTTTTATGCAATAAACATTTAATTACATAATTATTTTCATTATCTTTTACATTGTACACAGTTAAAAAGTTATTTAAAATTCTTTATGGATATTCCAGGAGGTCAAGCACCAATTATAATTTTTCCTGTTGATTATTATATTCAACTAACGCGTTTCCATTTTGCGCAATGCGCTCGCGGGATGAATTAATCGCGTTAATCGAGGCCAGCCTGTATAGTCCTTTTGCTCCATTTATCTTAATTTATTTCTAAATTTAAAAAAAACTAGGCAATTGTTTGGTTAACAATTTATGACTAGTTATATACACAAAACCCCAGTTTTTTAAACATAGGCACAAACAATATGATTAAAGAATGGCTTGACTGTTTTGGTGAATTATGTGGAAAAATAGTACAGAAATTTATACAGGGTGTCCCAAATATAAAAATTGATAAATTTATTCAATTTATAAGAATATAAATTAAAAGCAAACGACGAAACCTTCCATGACAAGCGCATAACACATACTGAACAAGGATTAGCGAGAAACATCCACGCTCGCGATTTTGTCATCCCTCTCCCCCCACCCACTGAGCGCTGTTTTGACCGGGAAAGATAATTTTAGCCATGCCCATGTTTTTTTATGGTGGAAAATATTCACGGCGCTTTAAAATTCATATATTTTTAGGTTTCATTTTATATTAAATCGGTGATCGCGAATATGCAAAATCGCGAATAGCAGGGGTTTACTGTATATAGATTCATAAGCAAGTTTTTCAATAAAGCTTTCTTTGCATATGACAGGCTCTGAAACTTCACCTTCTGATCAATCCTTATACAGGGTGTCCCAAAAGTCACTATCTATTTGGCTAAATAAGATGAATTTCATAAAAATGTCCAAATGACATGATTATATTTGCATATGCATATTTTTCTACAATATATAGGTATTTATATTGTTCTACAACTTTTCATAGTTTATTAATTAGTATTTTTTCTTTCCAGAGCCAAATATACATATAATATTGCAATTATATGCATAGCATGAATTGTTGAGGAGGCTTCCATCCTGCAGTGGGTTGATAATGGCTGCACTTTACTTTTACATATAATATTGCAATAAAAACAATTTTTTGAAATTTTCCTTCTTTAGCCTAATAGATAGTGACTTTTGGGATATCCTGTATATAAACAAAATCTTATATAGAGAGATTATAAAACTGAGGGTAAATCTTACATCATCTGTATCCTCAAGAAGTGACTTTAATGCTGTCTCTGGTAAAACTTTAGATGGAGTAAGCGAGTTTGCTACTGCACAATTAGCTACAAAATGGTTAGGCATCACAGTCTGAGCATATACAGCAAGAGTGGGAGGAGATGACTGAACATGTATAAAAAAAAAAAAAAATGCATCATCAGAAGTCACAAACAGTTAAAAAAAAATCAAGAAGTCAGAAATATTTTTCTCAATTTATCACTTTTATCACTACTCCTATTTGAGCCCTTCTTTATGAGCCAATTAAATATAATCAGCTTAAACATTTTTTGCTGTTTGGTATGGATTAGTAAACTGCAACAATGGTTATTAAACTGAATTAATATATCTCAAAATATAAATTTCAAAACCTTTTCTGTAAACTTCAATTGCAGCATTTAAATTGAAACCCAAATAAATCATTATTAATGGCATTTCAGCATAAATTATAAACATAAATAATTCAAAACTTTTTATTTTTTTTTTTTTTTCTTAAAGGGAACTGAAGAATATGCAATTAATAACTTCCTTGCCCTTCCATTTCTGACACCATTGGGTGAGTAGTCTGCTTGGTAACCGGTAGTTTACAAATAAAGAAAAAGCTTCTAATTCTTTAATGTCAGCTGCTTGCAAACTATCTTTGAAATATTCTTCATTACAGAAAATACTTACTCATAACAGTAACTAGTTTCAAATGCTGACAAAAGAGAGAGAAAATGCTATTTTCTTTATTGCCAAGAATTCTGATGGCAGCTGAGACCAAGGTAAATTATACAAAGGGTACTAGGAAAGTTTTGCAATACAGCTTTGTTTATTTAATTTTTTCACAGTTATTTCCTCTACATTCAATACACCTCTCCATCCTCTGAAACCAATCTTTAAACCAGTTCTGCCAAGTTTCACTAGGGAGTAAAGCACACTCGTTGTCCCAAGCCCGTAGAAGGTCCTCATCACTGGAAAACTGCCTCCCTTTTAGCTTCATTTTCACATGCGGGAACAGTGCAAAGTCGCAGGGAGCAAGGTCTGGACTGTAGGGAGGGTGCTCGAGAAGTTTCAGTCCTGTTGTGGTAAAATATTCGGTGCAGGCTTTGGCGCGGTGAGCTGCAGCATTATCGTGATGGAGGTACCAGGTGTCCATTCTTGACTTTGGCCGCAGGTTCTTCATAGATCCAATGACTTTAGGCAGGCATTGTTCAGTATACCACTTAGCTGTGACTGTCTTCTGCGTGTCCAAAACGACACGTTCCACAATTCCACTCGATTTGAAAAATACAGCTATCATTTTCTTCTTTACAGATCGGGATTTTCTGACAATTACGGGTGTGTCGTCATCATCAAAGACCCAAACTTTGTTTTGAGCCTTGGTCGGCAGATTGTAATAGTACAGCCAAGTCTCGTCACCTGTCACGATGTTGTTCACATACCGAGATTGTCCCTTATCAAACTTTTTTAACATCTCCCGGCACCAAGTCGCACGTCGTGTCATCTGCTCTTCAGTCAGTTGATGCGGCACCCAGAGAGAACAAAGTTTCTTCACGTGCAAATGATCTTGCAGAATCGAACGAATTGCTGGTGCATTTAGGCCCAAAGTATCCTCTATCTGTTGGTAGGTCACTCGCCTGTTTTCGTCAAGCATTTTCCTCACAGCAGTAACGTTTTCCTCCGTAACTGACATTCGTGGCCTTCCCGGCCTCTCAGAATCCTCCAGAGTGAAATTTCCCCTTTAGAATTCTATTAGAATATGAGCAAATTTCCAAGCAGAAGGAAAAACAACTTTGGAAATAGAAAGTGAAAAAAGGCGGCAAAGAACAGGAGTAAGCTCAGCAGCACAGGTTTTCAGAACAAGTGGAGAAATACCATCAGGACCTGGAGCTTTCTTAGCATTGAGATTCGTCAAAATCCTTCTGACATCCTTCTGATGGAAGACCACAGGAGGTATTGAATGGAGCGTGTTGGGAATGGTGGGATATGTTTTACTAAGATCATTAATACATGAGTTGGATGAAAAATGGGATGCTAGCAGGTCTGCTTTATCCTTGGCTGAAGTGAGAACAGAACCATCTGGTTTTGACAGAGGTGGGAGCAGAGATGGGCAAAATTGCGGCCAATAGCTTTGACAAGAGACCAGAATGCTCAGCTACCATCAGGGCAAGAAGCAAGTTTTCTACTCTTAACCTGTTCAAAATCTAGTTTGGACTGATTAATAACCGCTTTACAATTTTGCGAGCTTTGGTGTAGGCAGAAAATGAAACTGAAGAATTGGAAACAAGTTAATTACAATATGCAACATTCTTCTCTTGAACAGCCTTAGCATATTTATTGGGAAACCAAGGTTTAGATAAAGGATGAGATTTTAAAGTGGAATGTGGAATAAAGGATTCCATTCCTGCAAAAATAATTTCACTGAACCGATCTGAGCAAACGGTGACATCATAAGTTTTGAAACAGTAATCCAACCAAGGAAAAGAAGAAAAGAAATCTCGCAGGTCATCCCATTTTACATTCTTGTAATACCAAACAATACGAGGTTGGGAACAGCAATGAGATAAAGGCTCCATTGGAGAAGAGACAATCAACAAGTTGTGATCCGAGGTATCTAAAGGACCACTCACTTTGACAGCGTACTTAGAAAGGTTGTTTGTGAGAAAAAGATCAAATCAAGTGTGTTGGCTGTATGGTTGGGATTGTCCCGTATTCTTGTAGGTAAATGAACAATCTGTGCAAGGTCATTAGAAATTGCAAAAGCCTCAGCATCTCGACCAGCTGGGTCGGCGTGAAGAGAAAACAGAAGCCAGCTGGAGTTGTGAACATTAAAATCACCAAGGAAAATTATCTCACTGTTAGGAAAGTTGGAATGGAGAAAGTCAAAGAGCTCCAAGTGATTAGTGGAGTTGGGAGAACAGTAGAGACAACAGATGAATTTGACACAATGAGGTAGAGATATTTTAAGCCATAGAAGATTGAAAAGAGGAGATTCCAAATTACCAAGTCTCTGAGACAGGGAATATCAGAATGGACATATGCACAGGTACCACCTTTGGGGCGAAAGGAATTATACAGCGAATAATTTGGGCAACTGAGATGAGCAATATTTGAATCAACCAATAACTGAGATTCTGTCAGAAAAAGTACATGGGGTTTGGCAGACTGCAAGTGGAAATGGACATCATTGAGATTAGAATCAAGACCACGTATATTTGTGAAATGAACTAGGAAGTGTTTGGGAGGTTTAGATGTTTTTGCAGATAAGCTTATTCTATTAGTTTGACAATTCATGATGTATTCAATAGTATGAAAAAGTGGGGAGGGAACATGCTGTATGAAGTAATGAAATTTTTGGATATGGTAAACACATGGTAAGAATATATAACCAGATCCTCGACAATGTCCCCCGCATACACAATACTCTCCATCCAGTCACTATCTGGCAGAGTAGAGGTAGCAAGATTATACACTAGCTGATCCGGAAGCCCCCTAAAGGGTTACCAATAAGTTCGGTCCGGTGTACTAACTAACGGCCGGGCTGCGAACACCGTTTTAGAGCCATATCGAAATGTAAGGAAGATTGGATCTCGCTATGATGTTCATCATAACCTCAAAAGTCATCAGTCATACTGCATGATGGAAGAAATGGGGAAGAGTTGATTGGAACTAGCTCTGGAGACTAAACATGGGCTCCACCACATCAAGCTTCCAATAAGCAAATGGTGGTATTGCACCGGTTGATGCAATGAGTTGATGAGTCATCTACCACCTTGTATTGCCTGGTAACACAGAAATGTGGCATTCCTCCATGTGGTGCGGGCACCACACCTCAACCCCTGCTTACATTGGTTCATACCTGGGTAGTCAGTCACCCACAGTGTGCTTGTGCATGGAGGATATACCCAGGATTACTAACAGGCCCACCATCGTGAAGGTGCAAGCAGAGGATTTGGCTGTCACAGACTGTCTGGACTTCACCGAAATTGGGTCTATTTGACTTGAATGTCACCTGAATATCAGTTCTATCAGTGTTTTAGACTCCCTAGCAAGTACAGCTTGTCCATATCTGAGTGAATGTCTGTGATAACCTCAAGGACCAACCAACTCCAATTGCCTTTACATTGTTTACACACAGTTTTTATGCAATTTACCTGTTTTCCAAAATCAGCTCCTTTATGTTGTTTGTTATTTGGTCTTTAGGAGCATTGGCAACTAAGGCCATATTGCTCCAGAGATATGTGGTGGTCATTCCCTGACCTTTCCGCATCCTCCGTATTTGGTGGTCACGGCTCGAACCCCTGTCTAATCAAGAAGCGCGTGCTACGCACTGCTGCTCCTGCCCACCTGACAGCTCCTTTATACAATGAATGTTCACACCTGACAGTTGTTAGCAGCACATAAACATACTATAGATTGGCAAATGCTTCATAACCTTTTGAAAAGAAATCTAGTTGCACCAACCAGCCAGTGGGGATTAGGAGATCCTGTTGTATAAGGCAATGGTTAAGCCACATCTTGAGTACTGCATACAGGTCTGGAAGCCTCTTTTGTGGAAAAATGTAGATCTGTTGGAGCAAATATAGAGAAGAGCAACAAGATTAGTGAGGGGAGCAAAAGGGGTGTGCTTACCAGGAAAGGCTTCAGTTCTACAAACTGCACTGTCTGGAGACTATAGGAGATTTGATTGAGGTGTTTAAGACTCTGAATGGATTCAGTAAGCTCAATGCCAACGAACTCCTTCCTCTTATTGAGACTATGCACCTGAAGGAACAAATTCAAACCGAGGAAGGATGGTTGCAGGATAGATATGTGGAAATGTCTACAGCCAGCACATAGCTGATTGTTGGAACAAATTTCCATCTGGTGTTGTAGAAGTAGGTACTCTGAATAGATTCAATGAAGAAGTTTGCATTACTAATACACACCTGCACATGATATGGTCTTTTCCTCTATGTTGCTTACTTAACCTTCAGAGATTTCAGTGAATTGATGATACCGATTGTTTTACATTTGGAGTTGCACAGTCTGGCTTCAATGTTCCCACCATAAGCCACAATGAGTATATTGTTGTTCTGGTGCATACACCTCAAAAAAAAAAAAAAAAAAATCCAGATTAACCTTGAACCACCACTGTTCTTGTAGAGAGATAACTCTACTAGTTTTTTTTTATTGTGATATTTTAATAGAATTTTTACTTCATTCTCTTGCTGTTGCAGCTGCTCCTCTTCTTCATCCTCTTCCTCCTCAGTTGATATATCAACTAACACTTGGGTTTCAGATTTCTGGTCTCCTTGAAGCCTTGAATCTTCTTGTTTAAGACTAGAATATCGATAAGCTGGAACTCTATATATAAAAAAATAAGTTAATTAATAACTGATTTTTAATTATTTCGAATATAATAAAATTTGTCAAACTTCCAAGCTTACCACAATATTAAAATTACAGGCTATTTTTATAAATATAAAAAATTATCTTTAATATTTGACCAACTGAGCAATAACAATTACAAGTCTTAGTGATTACTTAGAGTAGGCAACAAGGTTCAGAGATGAAGGCACATGGACCTACTGTCATAAATGGGAATTTTTCTCATTATTTCTATTGATGAAAATGCACATTCCATTTTATACCTTGAACCAGAAAACTTTTCATTTCATAGAAACAGTCAATCTAATATTCAATATATAGACCATTTTATGGTCAATATAGGTTCAGTATACAGACCATAAAATGCAACAGTTATCTTGGATATGCTGTGCAAAGGGCAAGTAAAAATAAATACTTCACTGCCTACAAGAGAATAAAAAAAAGCAGGTGATTCTATAGGGACTGCATAGGGTGTGTGTGTGTGTGTGTGTGAGAGAGAGAGAGAGAGAGAGAGAGAGATGAGAGAGAGAGAGAGAGAGAGAGAGAGAAAGAGGGAGAGAGAGGGAGCAGGAGTTGAGATCTCAGTATAACAAATACCCTTATAATGAAATTTTCAATATGGCATATTTTTTTTTCAAGACTTGGCCAAATGTCTATATGATTAAATAAAATAGATTTAAATATAACAAATTCAATAAAATGAACATCTGAATTGGCTCTAAATGAACTTTTTACTCATTGTAATGAAAAGTTCTGTCCAAGAAATAATACTGCAAACTCACTCACTATGACAGATTGACACTTAAAATTATGGAAAAAATCATTCATTATACAGATATGCTGTGTGCACACACACATGGCTTACTTTGTGTGTGTGTCAATAAACTTCTGTTTGTTGTCTGAATTTCCAATGTTTGTTTAACAGACAACATATTGTGTTCAGCTGCTGTGTTTGAACAAGTGAACATGCAAACCTTCTGTGTACCACTGATTGATGATGTGCAAATGCCTATCCTATTCACAAAGGAGGGGGGGGGGAATCAAAGAGTGAAGTTTTTTTTTTTTTTTTTTAGGAGCATTAGCAACTAAGGCTATATTGCTCCGGGTATATGCGGTGGTTTCCCTGACCTTTCCGCATCCTTTGTATTTGGTGGTCACAGGTTTGTGACTGGAGCTTAGGAATAAATGAGGTACCTGTAGAGGCATGCTTCAAAGCCAGTTTTTGAAACATTTCTAAATTATTTTAGATATTTTGGTCTTACTTTTATAAGCTGTTATTTGGTTTTTAGGAGCATTAGCAACTAAGGCTATATTGCTCTGGAGATATCCGGTGGTCATTCCCTGACCTTTCCGCATCCTCCGTATTTGGTGGTGACGGGCTCGAACCCCGGTCTAATCAAGAAGCGTGTGCTACGCACTGCTGCTCCTTCCCACCTGGCTACGGAGGCACCACTTTTATAAGCAATTCCTGAATTTTATAGAGAGATGTTATATGGTGCTCTCCAGCAAAGCTTCTCTGTCCCATTTTCCAAATCAATTTTTCTGTAATGTTCTTGTTTAGACTCTGGCACGACCACCAGGTCAGTGGAGTTTACAATAAATCAATCAATACAAATGTTAATCGTATTTAGCAGTCATAGGCTTGAACCCCGGTCCATTCAAAGAGCATGTGCTACTGTTGTTATTCCATTTTTAGGAGCATTAGCAACTAAGGCCATATTGCTCTGGGGATATGCGGTGGTCATTCCTTGACCTTTCTGCATCCTCCATATTTGGTGGTCACGGGCTCGAACCCCAGTCTAATCAAGAAGCGTGTGCTACGCACTGCTGCTCCTTCCCACCTGGCTACGGAGGCGCCAAAGAGTGAAGTAAGTAATTATAGACTTGTAAGTTTGGCTTCTGTTCCAGGGAAAATAATGGGGTCAGTGGTTAAAGAAGTAATGTAGGATCAAGAAATAGTAATGACTGGATCAAGTCATCATTATTTCTTACTGTATATTTAACATAATAAATTTCACATGTACATCAGGGATACCATGTTAATTGAATTCATTATTGTTAATCAAAGAAAGTGCACAACTTTGCATTTTGCATAAATCACAGAAGATTCTGTTTTATGATGATCATTATCTGATTTGCTTTTTTTTTTTTTTTTTGCAAACTCCATATTAGTATTAGTATTTAGTACTATTAACAGTGGCAAATGATACAAAAAAGCAGGTTCATATAGCTTCATCCTGAAAAAAAAACCAAAAAAAAAAAAAAAAAAAAAAAACCCCCTCCCATCCCATTGAATAGTTTGTGTAGGTCTTTCTTGAATTTATTCAAGCTATCCACTTCCATAACAACAGATGGATATTTGTTCCAGCAATCAATCAAAGTTCTGCATACCTATTCTACAATTCGTCCTCAATTTGAATTTATGCCTCCACCTCATGTGTGTAGTGTGAGCAAGAGGAAGAAACATGCCTGCACCGAGCTTGCTCAATCATTCAAACACCTCAATCAGGTCACCTTGCAGGTGTCTAGTTTCCAAATGATGCAGAGAATAGGCACTATGAAGTGATTTGAGATGTTTAAGGTTTTGAATGGATTCAGTAAGCTCAATGCTGATGTTGATGGGATTCTCTCTTTTGCTCAGACTACGCACAAGGGGGCACAAATTCAAATTGAAGAAGGATGGTTGCATAATAGATTGTTTGGAAGTTTGGCTTTAGGCAATGGTTGGTTGATTGCTGGAACAAACTGCCCTCTGTTGTGGAGCGGACAGCTTGAATAAATTCAAAGAAGAACTGGACAAACCGTTGGAGGGGATGGATAGGTGAAACGGGATGCATTTTTTTTGGCTGATGCTATATAAGCTTGCTTTTTGCATTATTTGCCACTACTTAACTACAGTAATCCCTCGATTAGTGCACTAAATTTTTTTGATATCAAAAATCAATTAGTGCGGTACGAAAATTCGATTAATGCGGTGGCTATAATCTGAGTCCATATTTTTTGAGCATTTATTTAGTCACCACTTTAATTTCTGTGTCTATTTTTTTTCAAGCGGCAATATAGTCACTGCTTTAATTTCACAACTGAAATCTGAAAGAAAACTGAAAGAAAATATCTTTTTTGTAAACTGCAAGTTTTCTTATGTATGGTTGTCTGCTAAATTAATTGAACAGATGCCAGATCTGTACAACCGTATCAACTGCTAACAGTACATAAATTTGTTTGTTTTTTCTTGAAGTTTAGCAAATACGCAATTTACCCTCAGCTACGAGCAAAAGAAATAGTGAAGTGAAAAGTGATTGCACAAAGAAGAGTTGAAAAGTTATTTCCTTAGAAGAAAAACTAGAAATAATAAAAAAAGCATGAACACAGTGATAGTAGGGTAAAAATAAGATGAGACCATGGGATAGGTGAATCAACAATATGAGCAATTTTGAGAAAGGAGACGAGTACAAAAAAAGGGTAAGGTTGCACCAAGTTCCGAACGTATGCAAACAACTCAAAATAGAAACTATTTGGATTGAAGATTGTAATCAAAATGAATCCTGCTAAGTACTGATATTATTAAATCAAAAGCATTAAAGTCTCTTCTTGTCTTTGAAAGAAAAGGCCACAGAAGATGAAAAAGGGAACAATGAAGAATTCAGTGCAAGTTCTGGATGGTTTGAGAGGTTTAAAAAAAGGACCAGCTTGCATAATGTTTGAATCACAGGTGAAACTGCAAGCCCAGATAAAGAGGCAGCTCAAAAATATCCAGACACTTTGAAGGAAACTGTGGAAGAAGGAGGTTATGGCAATCAACAAATATTTAATGTCGATGAAACCAGAAACACAGAAGATGAAAAAGGGAACAATGAAGAATTCGGTGCAAGTTCTGGATGGTTTGAGAGGTTTAAAAAAAGAACCAGCTTGCATAATGTTTGAATCACAGGTGAAACTGCAAGCCCAGATAAAGAGGCAGCTCAAAAATATCCAGACACTTTGAAGGAAACTGTGGAAGAAGGAGGTTATGGCAATCAACAAATATTTAATGTCGATGAAACCAGATTATTCTGGAAGCGAATGCCTTCTATGACTTTCTTGGCTAAAACAGAAAAATCACAACCTGGTTATAAAGTTGCCAAAGATAAGCTTACACTTTTATTAGAGAGTAATGCTGAGGGAGATTTCAAATTAAAGCCCATGCTTTAATTTTAAATCTCCCTCAGACATTAAATCAAGGATCACTCCCCATAATTTGGTGATCTAACAGGAAAGCGCAGATAACTAAAACTCTATTCGAAGAATGGTTCACAGGCTATTTTTTCCCAACAGCTGAAAATTATTGCAGAAAAAATAATCTTGATTTTAAAGCTTTATTACTTTTGTAAAATGCTCCTGGTCATCCCATTCCTTTTGACTCCTTGTGTGAAAATATCAAAGTGATACTTTTACCACCTAATATGACTTCCTCGCTGCAACTGATGGATCAAGGACTTATCACAACTTTTAAAAGCTTACTACCTGAGGACTTTTAAACAGGTAATTCAAGCAACATCTGGAGAGAATGCAATTTCATTGATAGAATTCTGGAAAAAGTATAGCATCAAAAATGCCACTGAAAACATTCATCAGTCAAGCTTACATCAAGCAATATGAGAGCCGTGTGGAAGCATCTTCTTCCTTGCTGTGGAAATGAATTTAAAGGCTTTCCAATAGAAATGGAAGGCATTGTTGAAGAAATAACTCACATCGGAAGGACCTTGGTTTTAATGAATCAGACAACCAAAATGTTCAAGAATTAATTAAATCCCATTTCGAAGAACTGAGCAATAGTGATCTTCTAAATTTAGATACCCAACAAGCATATGAAACTGCCGATGATTGTCAAGATGATGCAACTCCTACCCACAAAAAAGAGGTCACTCAAAAGGAGTTTGATGAGATTTTTCACACTACTGAAGTTTTTAAGCAGCAATGCTTAGATGCTAACCCTGATGTAGAGCATAGCAGTAAAATTTGTTGAAAAGTGGAAGAAGCTTTAATTCCTTATTGGCAATCCAGATGTACAATAAAAGGAAGGAGAATACACATCAAACTAAACTTACTAAATTTTTTTAAAAAAGTAGAATATTTTCCTTTATTTAACTTTTAATTTTGTTTAATTTTTATTGTGCTTTATAAATAAATTTGTTGAAAATAATTTTTAAAAAATACAGTACTGTATATTTTTGAGAATAAATAAAAAAGTCACGGAACCAATTACACTATTTTCCATAGGTTAAGTTCGATTAATGCACTTTCGATTAGTGTGGCACTTTTTGTGAGATTCATTAAATGCAATAATTGAGAGATTACTGCACTAATACAGGTAACCCTTGTATAATATGGTACTTAGGTTCCTATAAAATATCGTGTTGTGCGAAACCGTGTTATACGGGACTAAGAAAAAGTACAAAAAGGGGGTTATGTTCCAAAAGCTAACAAAAATACACCATTCTGGATTTTGTGTATCTTCTGTTCTCTTTAAAAAATCATTAATCTGGTTTTGTTTCCTTTTGCTTGATAAATCTTTTTGAATTTCATCCTATGGAGTTAGGCAATTTTGAAGCTCTCTTTTGAATTTTGGGCTTGTTTCATTCAAGAATCTGCATTCAAAAAATAAGATTCTGATTGCTTGGCTAGTTTTATGCCTTCCCGTATGCTTTTTAGTGTAAAATTTGGAAGTTTAGAATTTTCATCTGCGCTATAATCCTCTGAATTGATTTGGTTTTACCTCTGATGCCATTTCCACCAAATCTGCTTCGCCAGCCTCTTTATCTACCAGTAATTCTTAAATGTCTTCAGTAATCATATCTTTTTTTAAATTTTTTTAGGAGCATCAGCGACTAAGGCCATGTTACTCTATGTATATTGTCTATAAATTGCATGTATCCTGAGGTCGATTTTCTGTTTTGATGGACAAACAAACAGAGTTTCTGGGAGAAAAAACCATGCTACCCTCGCCTGACTAACTCAGCCATGTTATGAAAAAGACCCATAAAAATTTCCCCCCATCATTGATGGGATTCAAACTCAGATCTTTTCCACCTGATGTGGGGGAGGAGGGCAATTCTATAAACTGCGCTGCCCACGAGGGCTTCAGCTGTCATATGTCATAGCTGACACCAATGCTAGGAGTTTAGTAAATAAATTTGATGAATTTGAGGTATTGCTCAAAACATCAAAGGCAGATATTGTGGGGATTTCAGAGACGTGGTGTCACACAGATATAAGAAATGCAGAACTGGAATTTGGGGAGTACAATGTCTACAGAAAGGATAGACAGGATAGGAAGGGAGGAGGGGTTATGCTATTAGTTAAAAAACACATAAAATCCAAGGAAGTGAAGCCAGTCGACATCGCTGGACAGTGCAGTGTCGAGTCAGTTTGGTGTGACATAAGCATTGGGAGATCAAAATTGAGAGTAGGAGTGTGCTATAGGCCTAATGACTCTGATGAGTATAATAAGAAACTGTTCGGAGAAATAGAGTGGGCCAGTAAATCAGAGAGTCTTATAATGGGGGATTTTAATTTCCCAGATATTGACTGGAATTTGGGGGCTGGTCACTCACACAGTAGCAAGGCTTTTGTGGATTTATTGGATGATTGTTTTCTACATCAGCATGTTCGGGAGGCAACTAGAGGGAGTAATACTCTTGATTTGATTATCAGTAGTGATTCTTCATGCATTAAGAATCTGCAGATAAATGAACCACTTGGTGGCAGTGATCACAGTGTGCTGAAGTGGGAGTTACTCAAAGAGGTAACTACCATTAGGGGTAAAGGGAAGGGGTATTGCTTTCGTAAAGGCGACTACAATGGACTGAGACAGTATTTAAATTCTATACAGTGGGATCAACTGATGATATTGCCAACAGCAAATTCAAAATGGGAAGCATTCAAAGAACTTATCGTGGAAGCTACTAGGCTTTACATACCAACTAAGAAATATTGTTCAAGGTTTAGGCCTAAATGGTTGTCAGATGAACTAATGAGGCATATGGCAGAGAAGAAAAATGCATGGGATACATACAAATTAACACGTGACACGGACGCCTATGATAGATACAAGTTGATCTGTAACCAAGTTACAAAGGAGGTTAGGCAGGCGAAGGCAGATTACGAGAGATCCTTGGCAAGGGATGCGAAGAAAAACAGCAAAGAGTTCTTTACTTATTTAAACTCTAGAAGGAAGGGGATGAATCAGATTGGTCCACTTGAGATCGATGGGTCAACTGTTGATGACCCTGCTCGGGTAGCTAACAAACTAAATGAATATTTTGCATCGACATTCACACATGAGGAGTTATTCAGCGAGGGGAATGCCAGAGGTGTATTCAACTCTAGCAGTAAGCTAGAGAATCTTGTAATAACTGAGAGCAAAGTGGAGGAGAAATTGTTGAAGATAAACACAAGAAAGGCACCTGGGGTGGATGGGATCTATCCAGTTATATTAAAGGAGGCAGCAAAGGAGGTAAGCAAACCCTTAGCCATAATTATGAGAGCTTCCTTGGACTCAGGGGAGGTACCCATTGACTGGAGATGTGCAAATGTGACCCCAATTCACAAAGGGGGATCAAAGGCTGACACAAGTAATTATAGACCTGTGAGTTTAACTTCTGTTACCGGAAAATTAATGGAGGCACTGGTGAAAGAAGCACTGCAGGATCATCTAGACAAGACTTCAGTTATAGCTAGGACACAGCATGGTTTTGTTAAGGGGAAGTCTTGCCTGACCAATTTGATTGGATACTATGATGCAGTCACAAAAGAACTGGATGCAGGGAATAACTTTGATATTATATACTTGGATCTTAGAAAGGCTTTTGATACTGTTGCACATGGAAGACTGCTGCACAAATTGGAGCAGTGTGGCATTGGAGGCAAGTTGCTGCTATGGATAAAGGGGTGGTTGAGGGGGAGAAGACAGAGAGTGGTAATCAATGGACACTGCTCATCGTGGACTAATGTTATTAGTGGAGTCCCTCAGGGTTCAGTATTGGGGCCTTTATTGTTTTCTGTATTTATAAATGATATTGATGATGGTATATCAGGCTTAATGTCCAAGTTTGCAGACGATACGAAGGTTGGCAGGGTTGTCAAGGACACTACTGACACTATGCTGCTGCAACAGGATTTGGAAAGGTTGAGCAGATGGGCTTCGAGGAGGCAAATGAAGTTTAACATTGACAAATGTAAAGTACTACATATGGGAAACAGCAACCCCAGAGCAACGTATCAACTCTGTGGTACTACACTGACAGTGGTAGAGAATGAAAGGGACCTGGGGGTGGTGGTGCAGGCAGATATGAAGTTCTCTGAGCAGTGCAGACGAGCTGCAAGAGTAGCTCATGGTGTATTGTCAATGATATATAGGAATTTTTCTAGCAGGGATAAGGAGGTGATTATTCCCTTGTATAAGGCAATGGTCAGGCCACACCTAGAGTACTGTATACAGGCCTGGAGGCCTCATTTCAGGAAGGATGTAGAGCTGCTGGAACGAGTACAGAGAAGGGCAACTAGATTGGTGAATGGGACAAAGGGGTTCTCTTACGAAGAAAGGCTTAAGTTTTGCAAATTACAGTGTCTGGAAACTAGGCACCAGCGGGGTGATCTGATAGAGGTGTACAAAGCCTTGAATGGTTTGAGCATGCTCAATGCTGATGGGATTCTTCCTCTAGCTCAGAAAAATCACCTGAGAGGGCATAAATTCAAATTGAGGAAAGACAGATGTAGGATAGATGTGCGGAAATTTGCCTTTAGCCAGCGGGTGGTTGGTGGGTGGAACAGACTTCCATCCCTTGTCGTGGAAGTTGATAGCCTAAATAAGTTTAAGGCTCAGCTGGACAGGTATTTCGAACGAACAGAGGGGTGAAGTGGAAGTGGTTATTTTTATTTATTTATGTTACTTTTTTTTTTTTTTTTTTTTTTTTTTTTTGGCTGATGCTGCATAAGCTTGCTTTCTTGCATCAAATGCCTCTACTAATGCTAATGCTAATGGTAATGCTAATATCATCAAAACCACCCCTCCTACCGACGTAGCAAGTTCTACTATCGCACCGATTCCATTTTCTGCCAGTTCAACCATATTTCGTGAATAAACTGACTATGGCCATACATTTTTCCACATGCATTTAACATTGACAGTTTTAATCTCTTTGAGCGGTAAAGCTATGATTCCGATACAGTCCACAATTGAGAAATGTTTCCATGCCAGCATTAGCATTAGTAGAGGCATTTGATGCAAAAAAGCAAGCTTATGCAGCATCAGCCAAAAAAAATAATAATAAAATAAAAATAAATAAATAAAAATAACCACTTCCACTTCACCCCTCTGTTCATTTGAAATACCTGTCCAGCTGAGCCTTAAATTATTTAGGCTTCCACGACTATCAACTTCCACAACAAGGGATAGAAGTCTGTTCCACCAACCAACCACCCGCTGGCTAAAGGCAAATTTCCGCACGTCTATCCTACATCTGTCTTTCCTCAATTTGAATTTATGCCCTCTGAGGTGATTATTCTGAGCAAGTGGAAGAATCCCACCAGCATTGAGCATGCTCAAACCATTCAAGGCTTTATACACCTCTATCAGATCACCTTGCTGGTGCCTAGTCTTCAGACACTGAAATTTTCAAAACTTAAGCCTTCCTTTGTAAGAGTACCGAGTACCCCTTTGTTTCATTCACTAATCTTGTTGCCCTTCTCTGTACTCTTTCCAGCAGCTCTACACCCTTCTTCAAATGAGGCCTCCAGGCCTGTATACAGTACTCTAGGTGTGGTCTGACCATTGCCTTATACAAGGGAATAATCACCTCCTTATCCCTGCTAGAAAAATTCCTATATATCATTGACAATACACCATGAGCTACACTTGCAGCCCGTCTGCACTGCTCAGAGAACTTCATATCTGCCTGCACAACCACCACCAGGTTCCTTTCATTCTCTACCACTGTCAGTGTAGTACCACAGAGTTGATACGTTGCTCTGGGGTTGCAGTATCCCATATGTAGTATTTCACATTTGTCAATGTTAAACTTCATTTGCCACCTCTCAGCCCATCTGCTCAACCTTTCCAGATCCTGTTGCAGCAGCATAGTGTCAGTAGTGTCCTTGACAACCCTGTCAACCTTCGTACCATCTGCAAACTTGGACATTAAGCTTGATATGCCATCATCAATATCATTTATAAATACAGAAAACAATAATGGACCCAATACTGAATCCTGAGGGACTCCACTAATAACATTAGTCCACGATGAGCAGTCTCCATTGATTACCACTCTCTGTCTTTTCCACCTCAACCATCCCTTTATCCACAGGAGCAATTTGCATCCAATGCCACATTGCTCCAATTTGTGCAGCAGTCTTCCATGTGCAACAGTATCAAAAGCCTTTCTAAGATCCAAGTATATAATATCAGTTATTCCCTGCATCCAGTTCTTTTGTGACTGCATCATAGTATCCAATCAAATTGGTCAGGCAAGACTCCCCCTTAACAAAACCATGCTGTGTCCGAGCTATAACTGAAGTCTTGTCTAGATGATTCTGCAGTGCTTCTTTAACCAGTGCCTCCATTAATTTTCCGGGAACAGAAGTTAAATTCACAGGTCTATAATTACTTGTGTCAGCCTTTGATCCTCCTTTGTGAACTGGGGTCACATTTGCTCATCTCCAGTCCATGGGTACCTCCCCTGAGTCCAAGGAAGCTCTCATAATTATGGCTAAGGGTTTGCTTACTTCCTTTAATATAACTGGATAGAATCCATCCACCCCAGGTGCCTTTCTTGGGTTTATCTTCAACAATTTCTCCTCCATTTTACTCTCAGTTATTACAAGATTCTCTAGCTTACTGCCAGAGTTTAACAATCCTCTGGCATTCCCCTCGCTGAATAACTCCTCATGTGTGAATGTCGATGCAAAATATTCATTTAGTTTGTTAGCTACCTGAGCAGGATCATCAACAGTTGAACCATCGATATCAAGTGGACCAATCTGATTCATCCCTTTCCTTCTAGAGTTTACATAAGTAAAGAATTCTTTGCTGTTTTTCTTTGCATCCCTTACCAAAGATTTCTCGTAATCTGCCTTCGCCTGCCTAACCTCCTTTGTAACTTGGTTACAGATCAACTTGTATCTATCATAGGCTTCTGTGTCACGTGTTAATTTGTATGTATCCCACGCAGTTTTCTTCTCTGCCATATGTCTCATTAGTTCATCAGACATCCATTTAGGCCTAAACCTTGAACAACATTTCTTAGTTGGTATGTAAAGCCTAGTAGCTTCCAAGATAAGTTCTTTGAATGCTTCCCATTTTTGAATTTACTGTTGGTAACATCATCAGTTGGTCCCACTGTATAGAATTTAAATACTGTCTCAGTCCATCGTATTGCCTTTACGAAACAATAACCCTTCCCTTTACCCCTAATGGTAGTTACCTCTTTGAGTAAATCCCACTTCAGCACACTGTGATCACTGCTACCTAGTGGTTCATTTACCCGCAGATTCTTAATGCATTAAGAATCACTACTGATAATCAAATCAAGAGTTTTACTCCCCCTAGTTGCCTCCCGAACATGCTGATGTAGAAAACAATCATCCAATAAATCCACAAAAGCCTTGCTAGTGTGTGAGTGACCAGCCCCAAATTCCAGTCAATATCTGGGAAATTAAAATCCCCCATTATAAGACTCTCTGATTTACTGGCCCACTCTATTTCCCTGTACAGTTTCTTATTATACTCATCAGAGTCATTAGGCCTATAGCACACTCCTACTCTCAATCTCCCAATGCTTATGTCACACCAATCTGACTCGACACTGCACTGTCCAGCGATGTCGACTGGCTTCACTTCCTTGGATTTTATGTATTTCTTAACTAATAGCATAACCCCTCCTCCCTTCCTATCCTGTCTATCCTTTCTGTAGACATTGTACTCGCCAAATTCCAGTTCTGCATTCCTTATATCTGTGTGACACCACGTCTCTGAAATCCCAACAATATCTGCCTTTGATGTTTTGAGCAATACCTCAAATTCATCAAATTTATTTACTAAACTCCTAGCATTGGTGTACACGCAAGTATACATGCACCTGTTCTTTTTCTTAGCTACTCTAACACAACCCATGTGTTTACTTGTACCCCAATGATTCCCAGCAGTCTCTGAAATATCCTGCATCTTATTTACCAGGTTGCTGCTCATTCCAATAGAAGCAGTGCAAGAATCAAATTCACCTCTGCCAGTGGCTACTGTTAATCTATTAGTCCTTGTATCCCCCCAATCTAGCAGTTTTCCGACCCACCTAACACTGCCTCGATAGCATCAGCAAACATTCTTGCACCCTTTCTATTTAAGTGTATCCCATCCCTGTAGAAGCAGTCTCCTGTTAACAATTACTCCAATACATCAATAGATTCGGAATCAATTTTTTTCCAAAATCCATTGTAACAATTTTCTGATGTAATAAGTTTTAAAGGTTTATATAATGCTTTGATCTAATGGTTGAATGAAAGAAGTTGTATTAACCTAGTACAACTGTGGTCGTAGAAACATAACTTCAACGTTTGGATGACTTAAATCTTTTTGATGGCCTGGTATGCTATCCAATAGTAATAAAACTTTGAAATCTATATTTTTCCACAAGTTCAATACCACAAAACATAACACAGGGATTTCCCAACAAAATCAAATGATATATATATATATTTTTTTGACTAGAGAGTCAACAGTGGGGATTCAAAAAGAGTGGGAATGTTGGAAAATTACATCCAGGGCTTTCCCCACACAAAATCTCAAAAATCTCAATGTTATGCGAGATTTGCCAAAATTCTCTAACCCTGTTATACCAGTACCGCGTTATATGTGGGTTGTCTGTACTAATATGGAGTTAAAAAAAAAAGCAAAGCAAATCTGTTAATCATTAACTCATTTAACAGATGTTGAAATTGCTGCTGAAGTTTTTGTTTATTTTACTGAATTTAGATAAAGATAACATAAAACAAATATCCTATACATGATATCAAAAACAAATTACCACAACCCATAGAAAATGGTGTTTTCAAATGGAAGAAGCCATCTCATGTTTAAAGATAGATAAAAATGCTTTTATTTTTATTTATTTTTCTGATATCTCAAGAAACATATGCCGAGAATGGCATATAAAATTGGCTGTTCACTTGATTGTAAAAAATGGGAGAAAAGAAAAAAAGCAATGTACTTTACGCAAACTAAAATAGGCACATCTAAACATGTCAATTATGTTTACTTGACACTCACTTTTTGTTTTCATTTTGCTTTCAATTATTTCTGTACTATTACAACAAATTTGTTATAATAACTAAGTAATAACAAATTTACTAATATAATAAACTTTTAGTTCCTTTTTTAGTTTGTTATAAAAGGATTTAACTTTATATTCTTTCTCATAATGGTGAAAGGGACATATATATTTCAATTGTTGAAGCATATAGTCTGAAGTATATATAATCTATTTATATTAGTAAAAACACAGAGCTGCAAGGCTCAATAACTCTACATTATTACAATATATTTAAATTTCAAAATATAAGAGAAATGAAGCTCAATCCTTCCTACTTAAGTACTTTTTGTAAAATATAAAGATCTATCATAGCTTTTGATAGGAAAATTCTTCAGCCCTATGCTCACATAAAATTGATTCAATTAATACATTATGTAAAAGGACTAAATTTATAACGTGATATAATGCTTTTTAAATATTGTTAATATATACGGGTTTTTTAAAAAAAACTAATCTTATATTCAATTTCCATTATCCACTTACTGCTAAAAGAAAGAAAGTGTAGCCGATGAACATCCACCCACCCAAAATTAAACCAACCAGCAATAACAGACTGGAAATTGAAGACATCTGTCAAAATAACTTAAAATATTTTTAACTAAACTTCTTTATAAGGGACTAGGTTATTCGGTAAGATCCGATCACACAAGAAGTAAAGTGACACACTTAACAATATCCACTCTCTTATAAAATAAGATTCAATTAAAATTAGCACTCTGTGGAAAGATTATTTTTGTTAACCAATGTAAATAGTTATATTTACACATGAGCATAAAGGTCATTGTTATTTGGTTTTTAGGAGCATTAGCAACTAAGGCTATATTGCTCCAGGGATATGCGGTGGTCATTCCCTGACCTTTCTGCATCCTCCATATTTGGTGGTCACGGGCTTGAACTCCGGTCTAATCAAGAAGCATGTGCTACGCACTGCTGCTCCTGCCCACCTGGCTACGGAGGCACCGAGCATAAAGGTCTATGAGTACGAAATAGTGTATGATCTATGTACATTTATAAAGTTAGGATTTAACTTCATTTTGAGTGTTTCGGCTATTAAGAGCTTTGTATATTCATATTGTGTATTAATTACTCTTGCCTCATTAAAAAGAAAAACATGGTTCTCATGGATGGCATGAAAGAAAAGTTCAGATGCACCTGTCTTTTTTGCCATCACAGATACCTGGTGTTGTTGAATTCGCATCGAAAGATAATTTTGGGTAGAACCAATGTAAAAAGAGTTACATTCCCCACACGCAATGTTATAGACTATGTTGGTTCGTTCCATACTAACGATTGTAGTTGTCTTCCTCATCTTCAATACTGTGTGGAGTTTACTTATGGGCTGTGCAGCAATTTTAAATTCCGTGTTTTTAAAAATATTAATAAATTGTTTATACCACTGTTGTATATAAGGAACTTTAAAAAATAATATATTTTTGTGTAGTGTTCTCACTATCTTGTGAGGACGGATCATACTGAAATAACCTAGTCCCTTATAAAGAAGTTTAGTTTGTTGTTTGGTTTTTAGGAGCATTAGCAACTAAGGCCATATTGCTCCGGGATATGCGGTGGTCATGGGTTCGAACCCCTGTCTAATCAAGAAGCAGGTGCTACGCACTGCTGCTCCTTCCCACCTGGCTACGGAGGCGCCCCAAGAAGTTTAGTCAAAAATATTTTAAGTAATTTAAGTATTTTGACAATTGTCTTCGATTTCCAGTCTGTTATTGCCGGTTGGTTTAGTTTTGGGTGGGTGGATGTACATTGGCCACATTTTGCTCTTCCTTTTGGCAGTAAGCAGATAATGGAAATTGAATACAAGATTAGTTTTTAAAAAACCCGTATATATTAACAATATTTTAAAAAGCATAATATTACATTATAAATTTAGTCCTTTTATATAATGTACTAATTGAATCAATTTGATGTGAGCATAATTGAATCAATTTGATGTGACTGAAGAATTTTCCTATCAAAAGGTATGAGTAGATCTTTATATTTTACAAATATATTTAAAAGAGTAAGAGATTACCTCAATCTTTTTGCATAGAATGCTTCCAGTCAATGCTCTCCAAATGTAACGAATAAAATAAAATAAAATAAACGGATAAAATAATTTAATGAATTCTTTCACTCACAGAGATATACCGATTCAACACGCAATGGAACTGAAAGCCGAGAGCCCCATACGACCCCAAAACACATCAAACCAACTCAGCAAGACCATGAATGTGAGAAGACATTGTGTCAGAATAAATAACTAAAATCACAATTAAAAATTAAAATCATGAATAAAAATTTGGATGAACAAACAAATTTAATGAAATTCACAGCTGTTCCCTTCCATAAGCAGACAATGCTTTTCGACTGATTGCCGTGTTCACAGGATGGAAATATTGTGAAGTGACCGTGTGTGTATTAGGCTCTTAAATGGAGAGATTATTTGTATTGACGCATATGTAAAAAGACCAGAAATCTGAAATTAGGTAAGGACGTTGCACATTGATAAAATTTCCATGTAGTTTCATTTCAAGAGTTTCAGCAATTAATAATTTTATGTAATTATGTTGTATGCTTAAAATTTTCACTTCACTGAATAGGATTACATAAACTTCATTGATGGCATGAAAGACCAATTCCGATGCAGCTGCGTGAGATGTGCGGACCGAGTAAGTGAGATTCATCGAATGAAGGGTAAACTCGGTGTACTCTAGATTTACGCGCCAAGAAATACGGCGCTTCAGTCTGCACATCGTGTGCAGCTACATAGGAATGGCTTTTCATGGCATCAATGAAAGTCACGTATTACCATTCAATGAAGCAAAAATTTTAAGCATACAACATAATTACATAAAATTATTGATCACTGAAACTCTTCAAATGAAACTACACAGAAGTTCTATCAATGTGTGACGTCCTTACCTAATTTCGGATATCTGGTCTTTTTTATGCATGCGTCAATACAAATAATCTCTCCATTTAAGAGCCTAACACACACACACTTCGTGATATTTCCATCCTGTGAGCGCAGCAATCAGTCGAAAAGCACTGTCTGCTTAAGGAAGGGAAAAGCTATAAATTTCGTTTAATTTGTGTGTTCATCCAAATTTTTAATCGTGATTTTAATTTTTAATTGTGATTTTAATTATTTATTCTGACACAATGTCTTCTCACACTCATGGTCTTGCTGAATTGGTTTGATGTGTTTTGGGGTCGGATGGGGACTCCTGGCTTTTGATTCTGTTGCACATCGAATTGGTCAGTGAAAATTTAATTTATTATTTTATCTGTTTATTTTATTTTATTTGTTACATTTGGAGAGCATTGACTGGAAGCATTCTAAGCAAAAGATTGAGGTAATCTCTTACTCTTTTAAATAATCTATTTTTACAGAATAAAGTTCGTGTAATTTTTAGAATTTCAGCTAATCATTTTCTTCTGATATAATGACATCACCACTCAAAGATGTTATCTTTATCTAAGTTCAGTAAAATAAATCATTATTTGTGTACTGTAGAATTTTTTTTTTTTTTTTAGTTTGAGTAGTTCTAAGGGATAAACTATATCTAAATGAATATTCTCTCCTGCTGAGAAACACGAACATTATATAAATTAATTGGCTATCATCAAAATTGGTCAAGAATCATAGATAACCAAAATTTGAACTTACGATTTATTAAGCTGATGAAACTTGGGTATGAAGTAAACTCCCATAGCAATTATTATTCCTATTACGGTTAGGATTATTACGACTATAATAATGCTCATAGCACCCTACGAAGAAAAAAGTTTAAAATTTCAAATACAACCATTCAACCAATACAACCAATTTCAGATATTTCAAAGCACTTTTAAAGTTTACAAACAGTGACAGAGCATATTTTTATTTATAAATTAAGAAATTAGACTTAATGGAAGATATTATTTCTTTATGAATCGAAGCGTTAGCCTTCAGGAAACTTTTTGCCATTCAGAGGGGAGGAGGAAAGAGCCATATATCACTTTTGCCAAACACATTTTTGCGATGATCAATTCACTTAATCCTACTACTGTACATAAATCTAGTATTACTATTACTGCAAGGAAGCAAGCTTATATAGTCCCCTCAAAAAAAAAAAAAAAAAAAAGACTGTAACCAGTGTCACCTTAATTCCTTTATCTATTTTTTTTGAAGTACATTAAGTTAATTCAATTTGCAGAATGGACCTACTTTAATCTTCTAATCTTTGAGAGTGGTCATTATGACTACAGATTTTTCACCTTTAATGTACCTGTGCCACAAATTACAGTTTTCTTCACACGCTTGTCTCCATAAACCTCTCACACAGGCTGTAGATCTAGTACATTGTCTTGATGATGCTACATTAGTATTATACTTATAGTACAAAGAAGCCACAGGCCTTTTTTTCTTGTACTAGCCAAAAAAATATATATATATAATAATAAAATAAATAAATAAAAATAAAAAATAACAAAAAATATATATATAAGACAAAAACCCATGTGTTCCCCTCTTACATAGGTAGTTACCTACCTGAGTTTTGAATTTTCTCAAACAATTAAAAGCTTCTTACAATCCAGTATAAATCGCTTTCCTTGTAATTTGAACAAAAAGACTCTAGTTCTTGAATTATTCAAAACAGTGAAAATTTTGCCTTCCTTCATTTTATCATCCTCTCTCAGAGGTTCCTTCTAAGGTGCCTAGTTGCCAAGCTCTGTAGACCACACATTTGAAGTCTTTCCTCATATATGCTCATGAATAACTGTGTCAAAATAACTAACCAGGTTAGTTAAACATGATTTTCATTTAACAAAACTATGTTGTGTATCTTTCAGAATTACATTTCTATCTAAATCTATTGCACTCTTCATTAGGGTCTCACAATTTTCTCTACCACCGAAGTTAGATTTACCTCATCCATAGCTAACTCCTTCACTCCCAGAACTGCCTCTGTGCATATGCTAGTGATATGTTGGCACTCCTGCGACCCAGATAATTCTCTTACTCTCAAGTCCAATGATGCCCTCATAATTAATTGATTGTAATGGTTCACTGCATTCTCCTGCTGTCTCCTTCAAAATTCCTGTGTATATGCTACATACTCCAAGAGCCTTACTTAGCTTTAGGCTCAAAAGCTTTTCCAATAAATAATAAACAAATTCCATCTCACCATCCTTATGCTATATATTCTTAATGGTGTGTGTGTGTGTGTGTGGACAAATATGCATTCACTACACCAACAACGTGTAAAGGTACTTGGGGGTCTGGATGCAAAGGGGTTAAGGGGCCTCATTTATTTATGTCGAGACTTTGATGGCTCCCTTAATTGGGGTCCCCTAGATCAGGGAACCTGGCAAGGAGCATCCAGTGCACTCCCCATTTGCATGGCCCACACTCCACCCTCTTGTATCTACTCAACTGATAAAAGCCACGAAGAATCTTAAACTGTCATAACCCCTCTCTTTAAATTAAACCCCCCATCCTTTAAACAAATGCAACTTCTTTCTTCACCTTCCAACTAAGGACTGCAGATTCCCTTCTTGCTAACAGTTCCTATACTGCGAGCCTTATGATCATCTGGTTTGCAGGTAAAGATTAGAAATGGTTAAATATACTTTAGTGCATAAACTATATAAGTCTGAACAATCCCACTAAGTTATGGCAAGAGTGTCCAATGTAATCTGCAATGCTACCTTCCAATGTTGGCACTGAGAGTAAGCTGGTTTCAATTTGATGATTTTTTTTTTTTTTTTAATTACAAAAGGTCAATAGGATATAGCTTTGATTACTGCAATCTGCATTAATCCAAAAATTGGTAATTTTACAGAGCTATCACTGTCTCTTCTTCGCCTAACAATGCCTAATGGTTTTTTCTTCCATATCCAAATTTTTTTGCTATTTTGCTATCGGGAAACATATTTCTGAATTTTGCTCCTGCATGATTAAACACAACTCAGAGGAAGATTATGTTTTATGAAAAAAGATGCAAATAAATATTCAAAACATATGACATCACTGTCACCAAGAAATAGATCTATTTTTTGCATTTCTTTTTATGCACTGCATGCTGTCTTTATGCTGATTTGTTTGCAAATGGGCCAATTACATTACATTTCCCACCATTTGAAATTGAAAAATCACATTCACATATAGTACAGAGGGCAAATCAGATTTTTTCAATTCACCTTTTCAGATTTTACAATACATGGAAAATCTTGTATATATATCTCATCTGAAATTTAACACTGTATTTCTTTGGCACCTTGCTGAAAGACGTTAATTAGTTTCATACTATACAAGTACAGTCGATTCCAGTTATTTGGGACACATCGGGACTAGTGCATTTTGGCCCGATTAAGCAGCTGCCCCAATTATCTGAAGTTTCACGTAAATAGTTAAAAATACAATGCCTCCCCACCCCTTTACAATTGGTTGACTGTACAATCAAATCACGTTACGATGGAGTCACCATTGTAAAGTACCGTTCACTATATGATGTGCAGTAAGCGCCGGTCATTGTGATCACATTTGTGAATTGAATTTGAATTTAATTAAACAGCAATTCTAATTAGCAAAAATAGGAGGAATATTATCCACAGGCTATAAAAGTAAAGATATATTAAGTACAAATTTACCCTTTATTACCTTACCAATTAAAAAATTAAATGATACGTGATAATCGGAAGAATTAATACGTACTGTAATATGTACATACGAACTAGTTGACATTTCTGTTCACTGACATTTGTGGGTGGGGGTTAAAATTTAAAACAGTAAAAAGATAAGCAATCAATAACAAAGAACACGGCACACACAAATTTCAAGTAACACGATATGCGCAAGTGAGAACGGAGTAACAAATTACGAAGCTTTAAAAATAGGAACGAAGAGAAGATTATGAAAATTATTTTTTTTATATGATTGAAGATTTCATGGAAGTGTAAACACATTTTACCATAATAACCCACAGAATTCCATCTGTCGGTATTATCGCAAATTCAATAAGATCGAGTTTACTGTCCGTTTATGATAGATTTCACTAACAGAAAAGCCCAATAAACAGGTGACTGCTAATTGTTTTTATTGTTTTATGGTTGTGACCTCCAGAAATCCGACCGAACCACGTGGTTCGGTCGGAGACAATCGTAGGGTAATCTCCAGTGCTGCGGTCTCCTGCCCCGATTAAACAGCATGCTGTCCCAATTAAGCGAAGTAAACCCTGGCTATTTTCTCGATTGGTTTCTGTTTTTTAAGATTTGCCCCAAATAAAGAGCTGCCCCGATTAATCGGTGGCCCAAATAACCGGAATCCACTGTACTATGAAACGAATGCACATTAAAAAAATGCTATTAACCTGTGTTTCTATTTTGCAAAATGACACAGACACCTGATATCCAATTCAATAACAAAAATAAGCAGAAATTTGCAAAATTAAAGTAAAAAAAAAAAACAGAGAAAAACTAAGTTTGCAAAAAAAACAGGAGAACTATTCTGACATTAAATATATTGATGATGATGAAACAAAGAAGGGACAAATTGAGCAAAAAAGACAAATTCTCCACTGTCAATCTGGAAAGTTGGCAGCTATGGAACTGGCATATAAATGGTATGCATAATAAACTTTGTCAAAAATATATTATATTTTTTTTCTGTTGCCAAATGTTATCATTCAAGTTAAAAATTTCAAATTTGAGCACTACCTAAAGTGTATTTCATTTTTGTAGAGTGTGTTTTATTTAATATTTGAAGGTAAAAAAAGTTAAATTGACATTTCCCCACTAAAAAATTAATAGCAAAGTAATTAGAAAGAAGCAAACTAATTAGAAGTACACACATTTTCTCTATCATCAACGGTGAGGTTCCCAACAAGATCTTTATCTCCTTCTTTGCATTGTTTTCTCATTGATTTTTCTTTTGACTCTCCAGGATCCCATCCTCCAACACACTGGTCACCAGGAACTTTTCGATACCTGTAATTTTGATAGAGAATTGATGATTTGGTAATCTTAATTAAAATGTGATAATGGATATAACATCATACTTCCTCCTTTGATTTGTACCATAATGATTCAAATTTAAAATTTAATAACCTAAAGAAGAATATGATTCATAAATAGGAGGATTCTGCTTACACCTATGCATGCTTACAACTTTAAAGAAATCAAAATCTGTAAAAGTTTCAAAATAGTTCCACCTTTCTCACAGAATGTGCCAGGAGGACATTCAAAAATGCGTCTTCCAAATTAATAAAAACAATTTTATTAATTAATGCTTGTTATATAAACAACGTAAAAATTATGTATGCCATCATGAAATACAGCAAAGTAAAGTAATTTGCATTACTGTTATATTCTAAAAGTGCTTTTTTTGTTCCTTTTGTTCGTATTGACTATTAAAAATTTTTGTTTCAGAATCTTGTTTCATAAAAAAAAAAAAACTCCATAAAAATATAACCTTACACATGTAAAAAAGACAAAACGATTGTTTAATGCCGGTTACCAAAACAAATACTGAAATTAAAAGATAAACAGATAAATCTTTAACCTACCAGTAATGGTATATAATCGGAGTCTGCTGATGAGGCTATCTGGACAAGCAAGTTTTTCAAGAGTTGCTAAATGAAATTTAATTTATTGCTTAAAAATTATTGTTTTTTATAACTTTTGACTTTAAATTAGTAGTGTAGTAATTATTTGTGATCCTCTGATTAAGTTCGTGCATTTTTTCCATACTTGGCCTTTGTAATTGCTTAAAAATTCACAGTTGACTTCTGCTGCCACTGTGCGATTGTATTGATAAGAACATTCAAATAATTGGAGGTTTCTACATAGTTTGCAGTGTAATCAGTATCAGAAGAAGCCTATAAACTATAATTTATAGCAATACAATCATATTTTAATAACTTAACTTTGTCATGTTCAAAAGCTCATAGAGCTTTTGAACATGACAAAGAACGACATTAATAGCCATAGAGCTTTTGTATCGGTGTTTTGGCGTGAATAAGTATCATGTAACTAGTAGCGTAGTGCATGGTAGTGGAACTGTAATTGTGGTAAAAAAGTAGCTCGAAGTTTCTAACCAGATAGGTTGGAGTATATTTGTTTTTGTTTTAGCTAAGGAACTCTATTCTGGTAAGGCTAAAACTAATTTAAAACTCTATGTGGTATAGTGTAATATGTATTATTCTCAGATTAAATTGAATTTAACTTAAAATCATGCCTCAGACTAGAGTAGCAAAACAAAGGGCTCAAAATAGTAGGAGTGCTTGAAGAAGAACTGAAGGGGGGGATTGTTCTTCTACAAAGCATGGCCTAATGAAATGTACTACTTAAATTAAATTTTAAATAAAATTTTCTGTTTATACTCCGGCACGACAACCAAGTCGGTAGAGTTTACAATAAATCGTCAATACAAATATTTATCGATTTAGTAGTCATGGGCTTGAACCCCGGACCTTAAGAAAAGCATGCTATGCACTCTAACTCCTGACCACTGGGCTACGTCAGGCATTACTTGTGCAATGTTTGTGGATTGTCTGGAACAGGATATAATGCAATAACAGAACATGATGGAGCGCTAAGGAGGATGTCTTTTGGTGTGTTTGGTGCAAACTACAAGGAAATTGGGCGCGAAATGAACATTCTGATGGGTGTTTATAAGAGCTTGAACAACAGGGGGATGCCCTCAAAGGAATTAAAATAGGGGCCCATCAAGCCCTCACATGCTGGTCCCAAAGCAGATAGTTATTGTTGGTGACTATTGTCAGGAAATATGTTGTGCAAAAAGGATAGGTGGGATAGGACTAAGGTACGTCTGCCAGGAACAAAAGTAGATGATAGAGCAGATGGGTTTTTGGGTTTTGGTTTTATTGGCGCATTAGCTACTAAGGCTATAATGTGTCAAGACCAGGTCATTTGAAAAAAAATTTTAAAAACTTTCAGTGACATAATTAGTTAGGTCACTTATGTCAAAAGGTATAGCAAATATATAAAAGAAAAATGTAAAAATTTTATATACGAGTAAAAATATTTATTGATTTTAAAAAGTTAAAAACAGCAGACACATTGTCATTGTCAGATAAAATCTGACTGAGTGTACATGGCTCAGTCAGATGTTTAAAAGCGGTAAAACGGATATTGCTAAAATCTGGACATTCAATTAAAATGTGATGAATAGATAAAATGGTGCCACAGTTCTCGCACATAGGACAGTCATCTGCCCTCAGCAGAAAAGAATGTGTAAGATGACTGTGTCCTATTCGGAGGCAAGCTAGAACAACTTCCTCCTTACGATTCCTGCGCAGACTGGACTGCCACGGTTCAATTACAGGCTTTATACGATATAATTTATTCACAGTCTGTCTATTCCACGAATCCTGCCATTGGGAATGTATCTTTTGATGTATTATTTGCCTGTAGTCTGTATAGGGGACTAACAGGCAACGGTTATTATTGGGAATTGCTGATTTGGCTGCGGCGTCAGCCAAATCATTTCCCCTAATCCCAATGTGGCTGGGAATCCAGCAGAAGCGGATGTCATATTTGCGTTCATGGAGAATGTGAATCTTCTGCCGAATGCTAGACAGAACTGGATGAGGATTATATCTCACAGATATTAAAGCCTGCAACATGCTAAGAGAGTCGGAATATAAAATGAACCGTTGTTATTGGCATTAACTAATATGATCCAAGGCTAACTCTACAGCGTGCAGCTCTGCAGTAAATATGCTGCATTCAGAGGGAATCTGCTCTGATATAGTGCTGTCTGTAAAGACAGCAGCAGATCCCACATATGATTCTGACTTCAAACCGTCTGTGTAGACTGGCACGAAGTCGGAATATTCAGTTCGGTGTGCTGAATGAAGCTGCAGGTAGACACATGATGGAGTGTCCGACTTGCCCCAGTTTCTAAGCGACAAGTCGCATGCCGGGACACGAGCATGCCAGGGTGGAAAGGGTTGCTTTGATGTTTGGGCAACCTTGTCTACCTTGATATTAAGTTCATTGAGTAGCTCTTGGAGACGAATACCAAAAGGACGATTGGCAGTCTTACGGGTATTCCCATCGTGGCTCAAAAACGAAGGGCCACGTAGGATGGTCTGGCAGGGATTTCAGTTTTAAAGCGTACTTTAAAGACAACTGCTTACGTCGAAATGATAACGGTGGTTCGTTTGCTTCGACGTATAAACTCTGGACAGGAGATGTTCGAAATGCTCCAGTAGCGATACGCATAGCCTGATGATGGACAGGATCCAGCCATCGAAGTACACTGTCTCTGGCTGAAGAATATACTTGGGACCCATAATCTAATTTGGATCGCACAAGTGCACGGTAAAGCCGTAGAAGGGTGCATCGGTCTGCACCCCAAGAAAAGGAGGAGAGCGAGCGGAGCATATTAAGGGCTCTTGTGCACTTTGTGCGGAGTTGACGAATATGACCCAAAAAGGTCAATTTTTTATCGAATATGAGTCCCAAGAATTTTGTGTTCGCTGCTACTGGAATGGCATTTTGTCCGAGCCTTAATTCAGGTTCAGGATGAAGATTACGCTTGCGACAAAAGTGTACGCAAACGGTCTTCTCCGGCGAGAACCTGAAGCCATTAGTAAGTGCCCAGGAATTCAGACTATCAATGGCTTTCTGCAGTTGTCTTTCAATAACCCTCATGTTGCATGACTGGCAAAAAATGCTAAAGTCATCAACATAGAGGGCACTGTTTACAGTTGGAGGAAGTTGTTCTGTGATGGAATTTATTTTGATGGCAAAAAGCGTGACACTTAATACTGATCCTTGTGGTACTCCCTCCTCTTGGCTAAAGGAGCGAGAGAGTGAGGATCCCACACGAACTTGGAACGATCGATTGGCTAAAAAGTTTTGAATAAAAAGGGGCAGATGCCCTCTTAGGCCTAGGCTATGTAAATCTTTTAAAATGCCAAATCTCCAAGTTGTGTCATACGCTTTCTCCATGTCAAAGAACACCGACACCAAGTGTTTGCGTTTTAGGAAAGCATCCCGGATGGATGCTTCCAATCTAATAAGATGGTTCAAAGTGGACCGGTTCCTTTGGAAGCCGCACTGGATGCTGGAGAGAAGGTCATTTGATTCTAAATACCATATTAAACGAGAATTGACCATTCTCTCCAGGATTTTGCACAGACAGCTAGTCAGAGCAATAGGACGATAATTGGTGGTGACTTTTGGATCCTTTCCTGGCTTAGGAAAGGCAAGAACGATTGCCTTTCGCCAGGAGTCCGGAAACTGCCCTTCAGTAAAGATTCTGTTATACAGAAGGAGCAGACAATCCATAGATTTTGGTGAAAGATGTTTAATCATTTCATAATGGATGCCATCTGGTCCAACAGCACTTGCTTTGGAAAGAGTGAGGGCTCTTTTCAGTTCCTCTATAGTGAACGCCCCGTTGTAGGGATAGAGGCCCTTGGACTTAAAATTAAGTGCTTGTTTTTCCAGTTTATGTTTCAGGACCAGGAACTCTGGGGAGTACGAGGATGTTACGGAGATGTTAGAGAATGTTTCCCCAAGAGCATTGGCTATTGCAGTTGGATCTGCAATAGCGCATCCATTATAATCTAGGATTGAAGAAGGGTGGGATGTATATTTTCCCTTCATTTTCCGGATTTTATCCCAGACTACCTTAGAGTTGGTAGACTGGTTAATAGATGATGTAAAACGGATCCACGATTCCTTTTGACTCTGACGGCGGATATATCGTGCTTTGGCTCGTGCACGTTTAAAGGCTATAAGGTTGGTCGTGGTAGGATATCGTCGGAATATCCCCCACGCTTTGTTTTGAGCCTTTTTTGCTGCTGTGCATTGTGAATTCCACCAAGGTTTGGGAATTGGTGGAAACCGGGCAGATGTTTTTGGAACAGCAATCGCAGCTGCTTGGACAATATTTTCTGTGATGTACTTAACTGCATCATTGATAGGGTCTTCACTGACTGTGCTAAGATCAAAATTTGCCTGATGTTGGAAGGCAGTCCAGTCAGCCTGATCAATCTTCCACCGTGGTAACCTGAAGGGAAGACATGGTCACCCACTGTGTAATGAGGTTATCACAGGGAAGTGATCACTTCCGTATGGATTCTCCTCCACTTCCCAAGTGAGTGAGGGGAGTAGAGAAGGGGAGCAGATAGAGAGATCAATGACAGAGAAAGTACGGGTAGGCATGTGGAAGAAGGTATTTGTTCCAGTATTTAGAAGGGAAAGGTCATTGTCATTGAGCATACGCTCTATGACTCGTCCCCTCCGTTGATGTTAGCACTACCCCACAGGGTGTTATGTCCGTTAAAATCCCCGAGAAGTAAGAAAGGGGGAGGCAGCTGCGTTAGAAGATCATCAAGGTCTGCCTGGGAAATGTCAGTCCCAGGTGGCAAATAGATGGAGCACACAGTTAATAAAAATCCCACTGAAAGGCGAATTGCAACAGCCTCTATGCTGGTTGTAATTAGCAAGGGCTGCACTGGGGTCTTGTTACCCACAAGGATAGCCACTCCCCCATGTACAGAGCCATCTGCAATTCTATCCTTTCGAAAAAATGTGATGTTGTGCATGGTGGGATCATCATTTGCCTTCAGGTATGTCTCCTGCAAGCAAAAGCAAACTGGCTCGTGCTTTTGCAGGAGGGCCTTGATGTCATCAATATTTCGCCGGAATCCACGACAATTCCACTGTAGGAATTTAGCCATTATTTTGGCTTGGTGGGTCCATCAGGCGGCTTCCGAGGTGCTGAGGGCTTACTTTTATCAGTCTTGGATTTATCTTTTTTGGGGAAGAATGGACTCTGTCCCGTGTCCATTTCTTCCTCTGCAAAGAGTTCCAAGACTGAATCTTCGGGTACCTCCTTCTGCTCGACATCCATCTTTTCTTGGGTACTAGGGGGGACTTCCCCTTTCTTATTCTTTTCTTTCAAAATTACCTTTGTTACTTGTGGAGCATTAGGAGGTACCGATATAGGAGTGGCAGCTGATTGGTCCTTCTGTGCAGGTTTTTGGGAACTTAAGAGATAACGCGCGATGGGAGTGAAAGACTCCTTTGGAGGAATGGTCATGTCCGTCTGAGTTCCGACGGAACATCTCCCTGCTACCTTCTGGGCATAGGTAGGTCTGTTGATATTCAGGGGTTTGACCGATTTCCTTGCCTCCTGGTATGATATATTTAGCTCTGCCTTCAGCCGTTGAATTTCTTTTTCTTCTTTCCACCTCTGGCATGCCCGTGAGTAGGCCGGGTGTTCGCCTTCGCAGTTAATACAGGTGGGTTTTGCGGCTGAACATGCTGTTGTTTCGTGGTCCTTTGCACCGCATCGAGCGCATGCAAGGACTCCACGGCAGGCCATTTGAGAATGTCCATACTTCTGGCATTTAAAACACCGTAAAGGGTTCGGAACGTATGGACGTACTGAACAGTTGATGTATCCAGCTTTAATCTCGTCAGGAGGGTTAGGAGAGTTAAAAGTCAGGTTAACGCTCCTGGTTTTAACAAGTTTTCCATCCCTTCGCGCAGTAATTCTCTTGACAGCAGTAACTCCCTGGGGTTTTAATTCGGAGCAGATTTCCTCCTCGGTTACGTCGAGAAGGTCCCACTCCGAAATGACACCTCTCGATGAATTGAGTGTTCTGTGTGGTGTCACTGTTATAGGGATTCCTCCGATTGATGTTACTCGGAGTAGATGTTCAGACTGCCTGTCATTTTTTGTTTCAATGAAGAGGTCCCCAGAACGGAGCCTCTTAACTGACTTGGGTGAACCTGCTAACCCATCCAACCCTTTTTGTATAAAAAAGGGTGACATTTTACCAATTGGTGTTTCGTTAGTGGAATGTATTATTAAGAACCTTGGGACAGGCCCTGATGGTAGTTCGGTTCGCTGCCTCTTTGTAGCAATAATGCTATCTGCCTCTCCGTCATTATTTTCAGATAGGGACCGGGTTGGGGCCCCTGAAGGAATATGTTTATCAGGATTCATGAAGATTTTTATATTGTTCAGTGCCCGGGCTCCCCACCCACCACGGAGCCCAAAGGGACGCCCACTACCCGGCATGCAATAAATGTGCTCGGGAGTGGAACGCCAGGACTACCCAGACACTATACCCGCACCGCCGCCAGCCTGAATCCTGTCCCTCGGACCATGAGGGTAGGGGCGTGGCATTGACACGGTTGACCCTCGCAGGCGAGCCTACTAGCCGATTGATCCTAGCCGGGCCTTCCAGGACCACCCGTCTTGTCGAAGCAGGGGCCAAAGTGGTGTATTGAAGCTGGGCCCCCTCAACCACCAGGATCCCCCTTTCCGAATTTCCATGGGTCGCAGCGCACGGCAAACACACCGGATTCCATTGATGTAAGCCTGGAACCTGGGCTGTGGGCGTTGGATCCCAGTGATGCTAGTCTGGAAGTCCAGCAGCGTCACTGGGAGGTCCCCCTCACCACGTACAGGTGCCCACGTCGAGGGGATAGAGCAGATATCATCTTTTAAGGGCTCTATCACCTTTCCTTAAAATATATCATCTTTTAAGGAAAGGTGATATTGTTGTGCAAGTGGGCACTAATGATCTTAAGAGCAGAAGATCAGAGGACTTACTAAAAAAGTACAGGGCAATGTTGGGAAAGAGTCGCGAGT